>NC_080165.1:75300339-75600339 GCF_950295315.1 Erinaceus europaeus | reverse complement strand
TGAAGCATGCTGAGGTGGTACTTGTTGCATTGATTAGGATGGGATCAGTGGATGAAAGATTATTTGGTATGAATTGAAAGAAGCATGCAGGAAAGTGAGCCCCAGTCTAGAGGTTCCAGGACTGGAGAAATACAGGCTCTGTAGAGGAAGTGGGAGGTTCCTGCTGTCTTAGGGTTTAAGAAGACAATAGATAGTTATTGCTATAATCACATTATTTGCAGTTGGGTTAACTTTGAAATATCCCTTTGTTAAAATTTGCTGTGTCATACACAATATCACCATAGTTTATGTCCTTTGACATTATTTGTATATAGCTGTGTCACTGGTTGCTTCTGTTGAGAATAGAAATTGGCAATGTTTCCAAAATATCTAATTGTATTATTAAAGACCTGAAGTCATTTTAAGATCGCCGAGATAGTGATATTGTCTCAAAGTAGCTATGTAATCTCTAACATTATTCAGTGCTATGATTTCAATTTTGGATAATATAGCTTTTAAATCTGATTAAGTGGTGGCATTATTTAAAATATGACTTACTTTCTTGTTATATATATGTAATGCGCTGGTATCACCTCTGAAATCTAGAATATATTTGTTAAATGAAAGACTGAGAAACGTGGCAGTTGAACTGGATAATCAGTAGTTTTTACTTTATATAGAACATATTAGTTGAAAGGCTGGGTAGTAGCACACCTGGTTGTGCACACACATCACAGTGCTCAAGGACCTGGGTTCGAGCCCCTGGTCCCTACCTGCAGGGGGAAAGCTTAATGAGTGGTGAAGCAAGATTGCAGGTGTCTCTCTCTGTCTCATTATTTCCTCCTCCCCTCTCAATTTTAGTCTGTCTCTATCCAATAATAAATAAATAAAAATAAGTTTAAAAAGAACATACTGGTTTGATTTTCAATATTTTATTTCTACATTGTATTAAAAAGTAGATCACAGGGTTAGTTAGGCAATAGTGCATGGGGTTAAGTGCACATAGTAAGAGGCACAGGCACCAGCGAAAAGATCTGGGTTCGAGCCCCCAACTCTACACCTGCAGGGGAGGGTTGCTTCACAATGAAGCCGGTCTGCAAGTGTCTGTCTTTTTCTCCCCCTATCTTCCCTTCCTCTCTCAATTTCTCTCTCTCCTATCCAAAAAAATTGAAAAAAAAAAAAAGCCACAAGAGCAGTGGATTCATAGTGCTGGCACTGAGCCCCAGCGATAATCCTGGAGGAAAAAAAAAGTAGGTCACTAAAGCAAAGCCAAACAGAAAATCAAGGTTATGATTATGTAATACCAAAATACTTAAGTAATTTAGCTAAATGTCTTGCTAGCTGTAGTTATTTATTGTTATATTCTAAAAATTGGCTGCATTTTTTCTGAATTGACATATCTTGAACTCTAGCCTGAATTATATTTAAACATAACTCAAATAATGAAAATTAGTGTATGCATATTTTCACAAGAGAATTTTCAATCTTTATTTTACTGATCCTTAGGAGTTCTTTGTATATTCTGCGTATGACATTTTGTTAGATAACTATAAACTGTAGAAACTGACATCTTATACTTCTTTGAATATCATCACTGTTATGACATAGCCCATAATTATTACCTCCTCAATGATTTTATCTTTTTTTCATTATGGCCTATTTTGTATTGCAAAGATCATCATGTTCATGCTTTGGAATTTTACTGTATTTACTTTCATTTTTTTCTTTTATTTGATAAGACAGAGAGAAATTGAGAGGGGGCGGGAGAAAGAGGAGAGAAGAAACACCTAAAGCACTACTGCTGGTGAAGATTGCCCGTATGCAGATGGAGACTAGTGGGTTAAAACTGGGTCCTTGCACATGGTGATATGTATGCTCAGCTGGGTGTGCCAATACGAGGCCGCTGAATTTTACTTTAATAGCTCCCATTTATATTTCTGCTTTGGTTCAGGATTCTCTTACAAGAATCCATAAGCTGGGTGACTGACTTAACACACATTTATTTCAAATTGTATGTTGGAAAAGCTAAGATCAGGGTCTGAACTAAATAAGTTCTCATGAGGGCTTTCTTAGCAGTTTCTTTATGTAGCAGAGAGAAAAAATTCTTGTCTTTCTATTTCCTTATAAGGATAGCAATTCCCAATTCATAGGGAATCCAGTTTTATGAGTTTTTACAGAGCTCCAAATACCTTCACACTGAAGATTAAGGCTTCAGCATATGAATTTGGGGTTGCATTTAATCTAAAGCAGTCACTTTAAAGTTTAATATCACCTAGTACCACAATGATGTTACAATATAGTAGTACTTTACTCCTTTTAATATTAGAATATACTTTGAATGTGAAAATAAAATGTGAACATTTGCTGATTTCCAAATACATCAGGTATACAATTAAAATTTTAGTATAATAATGACAACAATAAAAACAATATTATCTAACACGTTCACTGTGCACTAGGCACTAGGCACTATTCTAAGCACTATAGATAAACTATACCATGAGGTGCTAATATTCTTATCCTAATTTGTAGAAAATTAATGATGTTCATTCTCATATTATTTTGGTTTTGGTTGTATTATGCTATTAAAGTGTATTTTTACATTTATATTTACTTTTATCATTTTATGTAGGGATTAATAATTTACAGTACAATTGTTCCTATATGGATATAGTTTCTTATTTCTCCATGATATATGTCTGCCTAATGCTGTCATACTCAGCCAAGGTACTTTCCATTGTCATTTACCATGACCCCAATCCAGTACTCTCTCCACTCCCTCCTTTCTTCTTCTTCCTCAGACTCCCTTGTTCTGATGCAATACACCATGCTCAGTTCACATTTCACTTTGTTTTCTCCCTCTTTGTCCCTATTTATTAAGTCCTGCTTATAAGCAAGCTCATCTGGTATTTTCCTTCTCTTTTTGGCTTATCTCACTTAATATAATTCCTTTGGTTCCATCCAACATGAAGCAAAGGGTATGACTTCAGTTTAACAACTGAGTAGTATTCCACTGTGTATAGATACCACATATTTTCTAATCACTTATACGTCATTGGGCATCTGGGTTGCTTCCAAGTTTTGGCTACTTTGAATTGTGCTCCTATGAACATAGATTTCTTCAGATGAATGTGTTTGTTTTCTTTGGATATATCCCCAGAGAGCAATTGTTGGGGGCATAGGTGGGTCTATTTCTAGTTGTGTGACAAGTCTCTGTCTCCAAACTGTTTTCTACAAGGATTGGGCCGAGTTAAATTCCTACCAGCAGTGTAGAAGTATTACTTTTCAGCTGGGGCCCTATTCAGGGAGTCCTGAGATTCCCAAACAGACATGATGGGCCTAGACCTTGAATAAATCCCTCTCTCCATTGTTACTAGTCATCTCTACCAGGAACAACACAATTGACCCCTTTGTGGGCCCCCATAGGACCTTGCCCTCAACTTAGATCAACAACAATAGAGAATGTTCCATCCTCTAAAAAGAGACTGGACAGTGTACTCTAAGCTGCACCTGAGGAAGATGGGTCCTGATATTGAGGTAGCTTGGAACGTTCCTACTTAATGGCCACAGAATGTAAGCTCAGATCTACAGAGATGCAGAGGTCATATAGGCTTCTTAGCTAAAGATGGGCCCCAGAGCACATCAAACCAGTGAGGTTTACAGTCAACAATATTTATACACCTTTCCCATATTAGGGATCTACTCTTTTCCCTGATCCAGCTTTCTGTTCCTTTTTCAGCCATGACATCATCTCTGCAGACAATAACTTGGATCCACCTGCTTATCAGATTTCAGGCTCAGGCAAAAAACAAAAAACAAAAACAAAAAACAAACAGAAGACACTAGTATAGCCACAGGTACTTTGGAATATAACTAAAATATGCCTACTAGCTACCTTCAAAATGGAGGACCCCCCAACTCTTCATATAAACTATTCCAGCCTTTAGATTCATTATTGGTCAACAATTTGTTTGGCTTTGTATGTTAACTCTGTTTTCAACCATCAGGTTCCAGATGCTAGCAGGATGTAACCAGACTTCCCTGGACAGACAACTCCCCAGAGCCCTTCCCCACTAGGGAAAGAGAAAGACAGGCTAGGAGTATGGATCGACCTATCAATGCTTATGTTCAGCAGGGAAGCAATTACAGAAGTCAGACCTTCGACCTTCTGCATTCCACAATGACCTTGGGTCCATACTCCCAGAGGGTTAAAGAATGGGAAAGTTATCAGGGGAGGGGATGGGATACAGAGTTCTGGTGGTGGGAATTGTGTGAAGTTGTACCCCTCTAATCCTACAGTTTAGTCAATGTTTCCTTTTTATAAATAAAAAACTAAATAAAAAAGTATTCCTTTTCTCCCATATCTTCAGTGTCATTTGTTATTTCTGATGTTTCTAATGACATTATTACAAGTGTAAAGTGATATGTCATTGTTGTCTTTATTTACATTTCTGTGATGATCAATGACTTTGAGCATTTTTTAATATCTGTTGGCCCTCTAGATGCTTCTTTGGTGAATATTATTTTTGTTTTAAAATAGTAATTATTATTATGATAAAGAAATGGAGAGGGAAAGGAGGTTAAGGAAAAGAGAGCAACAGTGAAACTGTCAGCACTGCTTTACTATCTGTGATGCTGCCCCTTTGCATGTGGCAACAAAGGGCTTAAACCTGAATTCTTAGGCATGATAACATGTATGCTTTACTGCTTGGTTTCCTGGTAAAGTTTCTGTCCATGTCCTCTCTCTATTTTAATATTTATTTTTGTTGTTATTGTTATTGAGTTCTTTATGTATTTTAGTTATTAGTCCTTTATATATGCAGTATAAAATCTCCTATTCTTTTTAAAAATTATTTATTTATTTATTTTCCCTTTTGTTGCCATTTTTTAAAAATTGTTGTTGTAGTTATTATTGTTGTTATTGATGTCTCGATGTCATCATTGTTAGATAGGACAGAGAAATGGAGAGAGGAAGAGAAGAAAGAGAAGGGGAGAGAAAGATAGACACCTGCAGACCTATTTTACCACCTGTAAAGCGTCTCCTCTGCAGGTGCGAAGCCAGGGGCTCAAACTGAGATCCTTAGGCTGGTCCTTATGCTTCGTGCCATGTGCACTTACCCTGCTGTGCTACCTTCCAACTCCCCAAAATCTCCTATTCTTTAGGGTGAGTCTGCTTTGGTAATGGCTCTGTTTGCTGTGCAGAAGCTTTTCAATCTGATGTAGTCCCATTAACTTGCTTTTCTTCTCCTTACTGTTGGGCTTGAGTTTTTGAAGACTATTCCAAAACACAGATCATGAAGTGTTATGTTATATTTTCTTCCATGTAGTTGATGTTTCTGCTGTAATGTTTATGTCTGATTCATTTGGAGTTACATGGTGATATGTGCGGCTTCATTCATTTGCAAGTTTCAGCCCCATTTCTTCAAAGCTATATGTTGAAGAGATTCTCCTTTCTCCATTAAATGTTCTGTGCCCCCCCCATCAGTTGTCTGTGGGTGTGGGGGCTGTATTATTCAAATTTATTTGAAAAAAATGGTAGAAAATATAGTGAATCTCCTTACTGTTTTTTTTAATAGGAAAACAATGTCCTCTTCTGAGACAAGATGGTCATTACTTGACACAAGACAACAGAGATAAACTTGAAATTTCAGGTAAGCATTTTTAATCCTCGGAAAGGAAGCATTCTGGTTTTTTTTTTTTTTGAGATTTATGTACTTATTTTATTGATAAAAACAGAGAATTATGTTTGATAGAGATCAGAGCATTGCTTTTTTATGATATAAACTAATGCTAGGGATTGAACTTGCAACCTTTGGGGCTTCAAGTTATGTACTTAACAGCTTTAGTTATCTCCTTGGCTCACAAAGAGGAATTTTGTGAAAATTGTCACCAAATATTTAATATATTGTAGGTTATTATTTTATATTGTAACTTAAGTTAACATCCATATAAAATTAGTGATGATACACACACACACACACACACACACACACACACACACACACACACATTTCTGAGTGCAGGGGTCTATATCATTCTTCAAAAATAGATCAACAATACCTTTGCCTTTTAGTGGAATAATTTATTTAAACTCTGCAATGTATATTTTTTGGAGAAATTTTGAAAATATTAATGAGAGAGAAGATTCTATTATACTATCAAATACAGTCATGATGGCCAATTTGATAAAACATTATTCTTCCTTTAATCCTTTCTACTCTGTCTTCTTTTTTCATATACACACTCTTATTTTCATATCCATATACATGTTGTAATAATACATACATACACTGGGTTTAAATTCAATAATTTCTCAACATTAACATAGATATTCAGAGTGATTTTAAAAAGACTGCTTTAATTTTAGTTGAATGGTTATGTTTATTTTTTAACTTATTTTTCTGCATTTAGATATCAGAGTTGATACAATGAGCTACTCTGATTATTTTCCACATTAATTCCTATATCAAAGAAAAATAATGTTGAGGCATATTTCTTTGAATAGAAGAAAAATGAAGTCAGAGATTTTATTGATCCTCAAATAGCAGAATTTCATTTGAAATAAATTAATCTATAGATCAGGAAAAAAACTATTATAATAAAAATGTCATTGAGCTTACTAAATCTGATAAATGCTAGATTAAATGATATGTCACATTTTACAGGTTTTGACCTAGGAGAAAGCTTTGCTCTTAGACATGTGCTTTGTGAAGGTGATAAAACCTGTTTCAAATTGGGAAGTGCACTTCTTATTAGAGATACCATGTAAGTAAACTTTGTTTGTGTATATGTATATAACATTTAATGCTACACAAACTATTTCTAAGAAAATTCCCAATAATTTGTTTTATTAAAATCTCATAATGAATGAATTCTCATTAGATGAATGCTGTGGCAAATGTATGCTTAAAGTATACACAATCAAGTCCAGCAAAACAGCTTAGTTGGATCTTTGCCTTTTGTGCTACCCAGATTATAGCCTGACTTCAGGGGAGCTTTGGTGTCATGGTTTCTTTCCATTTTTCTGTCTTGCTATTTATATCTGAAAAAGTCAGCCACAGTAATTAGGCCCTGGAGATGACAAAAAATTATACACAGCCAAAATTAAATTTTAAAATGTGAACTTTAAAACATATGACTGTGTAGACTTAGAGAAAAAAGAGTGATACTAATTTTATTTATTTCTACTCTGTACCTTGTAGAAGATTTTTCTGTTATTCATTGTATTTATTTTTACTATGCTTTTTATGGTTTAAAATATCTTAGCCTTTAGGCATTTCTGGTAAGGAAAAACTTTCTTGAAGTTTTATTTTTAGTCTTGGTACTTAATTCATTTAAGAATGTGCTGGCCATATTTTCCTTTGTTATATTTTACTATTTGTTTTCTACTAATAAACCTGGAATAAAAATGAAAAACTCACTTATTATATGAATACTGATAATTAGTCAGCAACTATACAGGGCTAAAGTATTGCCCCATGTTTGTATTTACTTAGAGGATGTAGAGATAGTAATATAGAAGACTTGGGTCATCTGGAAGATAATATAGCATATATGGTGATGATATTTTATCATTGAGTTCAAGAGGAACATTTTAATTTTAAAATATGCTCCCATAGAAAAAGAACATCAAAATTCAGTTTGATTTAATATACAGTATTGCTGTTTGTGTGAAAATAGATATGAATATTATACTTCCTGGTAAACAGCCCAGTACTCAAGTTGTGGAATAGATTGTTGAAAATCTCAGCTTGGATTTCTAAGGATAATAGCACTTTTTTTAAAATTTATTTTTTATTTAAGAAAGGATAAATTAACAAAACCATAGGGTAGGAGGGGTACAACTCCACACAGTTCCCACCACCCAATCTCCATATCCCATCCCCTCCCCCTGATAGCTTTCTCATTCTCTGTAGCACTTCTGTTCTCCTTATCTATGCTTAGATGCTCCATACAAACTGAGTTTGTAGCACTTTTCCTTTGAGAAATGCTACTTTTCACCTTCTGCTTTGAGAATCTTTAGAAACTTAGAGTTTTATATTAAGGTTTCTTAAAGTAAACTGCTTATTAATTTGTAAAAGGTAAGACTCTTCAGGAAGAGAATGAGTTGTATTTAGTGATATAATAAGTGATTGTCAGGCAGAACACTTCAACACAGGTTGAATAGTAAAGGCCTGTACTATCCTGGGAGGCTGTCAGGTTGCTTCACATAGAATAACCAAAAATCCCCAAAACACTAAAATCTCAGGTATGAATATTTCATGTTTAGGTATTTACATGCAATAAAGAAAAATCAATGTGTGTTTCATATATATCATATGTAAGTGTAGGTGTTCTTTTTGCCATTTTTTTTTCATTTTATTGGATAGGACAGAGAGAAATTGAGACAGGAGAGAGATATATAGAGGAAGAGACAGAGAGACACCTGCAGACCTGCTTCACCACTCATGAAACTTCCCCTCCTATAGGTGTATTAGGTTTTTTGTTTTTTTTTTACTGGATGATAATGTCAATTAAAACATTTTAGAACTTAAATTCTGTTCCATAAATTAAAAATATATTTTTTCTAGTGTCTTCCCTCTGATAATTTAAAATCTTGCAATTCTGGCCAAATGGTCAATGATTAAACTAAAAGATTAAAAAAAATCACTGGAACTGTACGTATGAAGGTTTAGTTAATTATAAATAGTTATATTAGAAGACTCGCTGCCTCATTTATGTAGTGCTAGTACCATTCTGACTATTTGTGACAAAAAAAATCAGGCGTGGCTTGAAATTTATTGTTCTGCTGATGACTGTAATCACTACATCATCCTTGAGCAGTCAATGTAAGTGAATTATTTGGCTCTACAGAGCAGAACCTTGGTACCTCCACTACAGGAAACCAGAGGGTATCTGGTTAAGCTGACTAGCAAGTGTCAAGTAGCTTGGCTCATCTCCACTTACATTTCATTCATTGAGCCAAATATGCTAGGATGCTTCTCTTGCATGATGCCATTTTAATTTTTTCAATGAGACTGGAGTAAAGTTGCAGCTATTTATATATTTGTAAATAAGCAGCCGTGCAGAATTAGCATAGGAACAAGGTAGATGATATTTTATATGAAAATGGAAATTTTTTCAGTGCTTGAACATGTTTTTATTCTGACATTTTCATTTGCATGAGGTGAAAAATCTAATGAGTATGTGGGCTTAATAAAATAATCTCAAAGACTGCTCTCTCTCTCTTTCTTGAGGGCCCTTGAAATATATATTATTGTACACTTAAAGAAAGCATGTACTCTGAGGATAGCTGAAGTGTTTGTATGTTTGTTTGTATTTTAAGTGCATGTCCATTTCCTCAGTATTCCTTGGAATGATAAATGATAATTATATGGGAAGATTTAAGAATTCTGGGAGTCACCCTCTCTAGTTTTATAGAAGTATATTATTTAGAGGAAATACCTTGGTTTCCTGTAGCTAGAAGTATTCCCAGTTATTTTAGATAAATACTTTGCTACTTCTAAACATACCAGATATTTCCTAAGTCATTGCACTCTGATGTTATTTAAATTGTTCTTGTTGTTGGTAGTTTTTCTTGCCTACTATCAGGGCAAAATGGTGACATTGTGAAAGAAAATGTATGCTACCCCAAATGTAAATACTGTGGATCACCTTATTTTCATGGTATAATATAGTTCATTTTTTAACTGGGTGCTTTTATTTCATTTATTTATTTATTGTTTCTAGGATTATTGCTGGGCCTGCTGCCACCATTATGAATCCACTGCTCCTGTAGCTATTTTTTAAATTTTTTTTATAAGACAGAGAAATTGAGAGAGAAGGGGAAGATAAAGAGGGAGAGAGAAAGACAGACACCTGCAGACCTTCTTCACTGCTTGTGAAGTGACCTTCCTGAAGATAGGAGCTGGGGGCTCAAACCGGCATCCTTGTGTGAGTCCTTGTGCTTTGCCCCATGTGCACTTAACCCAGTGCACTACTGCCCAGCCCCCTAAACTAACTGCTTTTATAGATATGTATTTTAAGTAGAAATAACTTGAAAGAATTGATAAATGTTGAATTTCTACATTCTGTTGATCCTGAAAGGACAATCCACCATTATTTTAACTGCCCAATGATGAATTTAGCCAATCAAATATACTAGGAAAGTGAATTTCCTGATTTATTTAAATTCAAGAATGTTAAAGAGATATTTATCTCAGAGTTTCTACTTGATGACTACTTATTATCTGAAATGCACTGTTGAAAATAATTGAGTTTACATATGGGATTGAACAGATTAGAGTGCTTTGGCGTATTAGCAAAAAAAAAAAGAGGGGAAAGTGGTGGGTTTTTTTTAGGATTTTTAATTTATTTTTTATTATTCCCTTTTGCTGCCCTTGTTATTTTATTGTTGTAGTTATTATTAATGTTGTTGTTGTTGGATAGGACAGAAATGGAGAGAGGAGGGGAAGACAGAGAGGGGGAAAGATAGACACTTGCAGACCTGCTTCACTGCTTATGAAGTGACTCCTCTGCAGGTGGGGAGCCAGGGCTCAAAACAGGACCCTTAAGCTGGTCCTTGCGCTTTGTGCCACGTGTGCCTAACCCACTGTGCATGTACCACCCAACTCTTCTTATATATTTTAATTCTGTAGCACCTCTCTCTCTCTGTCTCTGTATCTTTCTTTTTCTCTACGTGATTTTCATGAACTGGTGACTTTACTAACTAAAAAAGTTCCTGAGAATGGAGGAAAATGAGGCTATGTGTGAAAGAATAATTAACACTGATTAATTTTAAGAAGATTTATTTTTATTTCTTTTGGGGGGGATTTACAGTCTACAGTAAATACAATAGTTTGTACATGCACAACATTTCTCAGTTTTCCACATAATAATACAACCCCCACTAGGCCCTCCTCTGCCATCATGTTCTAGGACCTGAACCAACCCCCCCCCCCCCCAGAGTCTTTCTTTGGTGCAATACACCAACCCTAGTCCAAGGTCTGCCTAGTATTTTAACTTGTTTAACAAGATTTTTATGAACTTGGGTAGTATAGCTATACACAGTCAAATAATTGTTTTTATTTCAAGTGAATAAATTTCCAGTGAAGAGGTATCTTCTCTTTGTGTCTCTTTCATTAAGTTGGTGGCTACTACTTCATGAAACCAAATGCTGTTTAGCCTCACAGAATTACATGGTGGGGATGAGGAGCTGATAGGAGAGGCTATCATTTGTGTTTTATATTTTTATAGATGTAATAATCCTCAGAAAGAAGATCCCCATCCAAATGATATATTTAGAAGATATATAGTTTTAAAAATTCTCTGAACCTTAACAGTTTTCTTGGAATACTTGTAAATAATGGTAAAATTGTTTTGCATATTATAGTATGATTGTAGTTTGTTTCATTCTACTGTTGAATGTCTCATCCTATGGATGCCTTTTTTTCACAGACCTTTATATTACACACAGATATTCTTTATCCTATCTTTCTTCCTTTCTTTCTCTCTTTCTTTTTTTCCCTCCAGGTTATTGCTGGTTCTTGGTGCCTGCATTACTTTCCCATTTGGGAAAGTAATGCAGGCTGCTCCCGTTTTTGTCCTTGTTGCTGTCGTTATTGTTGCCATTGCTGTTGTTGGATAGGACAAAGTGAAATCGAGAGAGGAGGAGAGACACCTGCAGACCTGCTTCAACACTTGTGAAGTGATCCCCTTTGCAGGTGGGGAGCTGGGGGGGCTGGAACTGGGATCCTTCCACCTGTCTTTGTGCTTTGTGCCATGTATGCTTAACCCACTGAGCTACCACCTGACCCTCAAATTTTCAGCATTATAAATAACATTATAGCATGTAGAAAAGTTGTCTTTGGGAGTCGGGCGGTAGCGCAGTGGGTTAAGCGCAGGTGATGCAAAGCTCAAGGACTGAAGTAAGAATCCAGGGTTCGAGCTCCTGGCTCCCTACTTGCAGGGGAGTCGCTTCACAAAAGGTGAAGCAGGTCTGCAGGTGTCTTCTCTCCCCTTCTCTGTTTTCCCCTCCTCTCTCCATTTCTCTCTATCCTATCCAACAACGATGACAGCAAAAAAAAAAAAAAAGGCAACAAAAGGGAATAAATAAGTAAATAAATAATTTTAAAAGAAACGAAAAGTTGTCTTTTCTATGTATGGACTTTTATTTTGATAGGGTTAATTTTTCAAAGTGAAATTGATAGCTCATTTATAGAGATCTTCAAATATACACCTAATTTTTGTTTTAGCAATTTATTTTTCATAATTCCTAATATTTTCCATAACTTTAGATATTATTAAAACTTTTGTGATTAAATTCTGTTTTACTAACTGAAAACTTATTATTACAAGTAAATTCTTTAGCTCTCTTTATAAACTTCTATATATTTTTGGGGTTACTGAAATATATCCATCTGACTGACAGGTAAGAGAGTTAGCATTCATAAGTCACTGAGGTGAATACAGTCTAGTCTCCACCTCACCCTTTCATTCAGTAAGTACTTAATGAGCATTACTATGGATTGAGCACTTTCCTAGTCTCTGAGATTTAATATAAAAAATATTTGGGTCTGATATTGCCTTTCTGGAGACTGATGACATATATCACACAGAAAAGATCTATATTCTTTTGTTTTGCCTTGATCCAGGACAAAAAACAGAGAATGTATTGCCTTCTGACATCCAAGCATAGGCATCAGGAGTTAGATTCCACTACTTCTCTCATAAAGGCTAAACTTCCTTTAGCATCACATACAAGGCAGATTTTCATTCCTTCCCTCATAAGGACCGGCTTAGTAACCCATGCTTCATTTTTATTGCTTTTCTTTGAGATTGCTCCAAGTTCTTAAAACTAGTTAAATCCTATATTGAGAACTCTGATACTGAAGCTTCTAATTAGTGAGTATTGTGGGAAGATTACTTCACAACTCCATTAAACTGTAGAGAACGTCTTACTTATTTATCAACTGAGTATTCCTTTGGAACGTTCTATCATTTTTGTAGGAAGAAATTTTTCCATATAAGGAAACAGGACAAAAATTTTCCAGTTACTTATGTGAGATTGACCCTTACAGATATAATTCTTACATTGTCACTATTTAAATAACAATAGCTTGGTATGCCTAAAATGTTAGTTATTAATTTATACATTATTATTATTTCATCTTCAGGGCTTCATTTCTTGGACTGACCTCTTTTTTTCTTACAGAAAAACCGAGAAGGAATGACACTATAGTACTGATACATCCTTCAATGCTGTGGGGGCTGGACTTGAACCTAGATCATGTGCATAGCAAAGCGGGCACACTACCCAAGTGAACTATTTTGTGGGTCTAAATCATATATTCTTAAGATTAAATGGAGAATTTCACAATTGCTGAATTATTCAGAGCTTATAATTTGGTTGGTCAGATATTTTGTCACTCAAATAGAGTTGCAGCCACTTAGGAAAAAAAAGGGAGAGAGAGAGAGAAAGAAATCAAAACGTAAAAGGATTGGAATGACACTCCTGGTGAGCCAGGAATCTTGGTAAAGAAAAAAGCTCAGCAGGGAGCCTGCTAGGAGCAGCTCTCCAGCCCCTGGGGCCTGGTTATGTGTGTGGGGGGGAGGGGTGTGCTTCAGAAATAGTCAAAGATTTCCTTTCTTTTTCCTCCGTTTTCTAACCCAAGATTGAGCTATAGAACCCCTTCTTGGTGTCACACTTAGGACCCCTTATTCACCCTTCTGCTGATGACCCAGTATCATGCCCTATCCAGCTGCTATTGTCAGAGCTCATGCCAGCAGCTGCCTCTAAGTCTTCATCTTGGCCCCGCCCCCCTAGAGCTTATAATTTGGTCAAATTAATTATTTGTACAGAATTATAATTGTATTATTATATAGAGTTTAAGAATGTGTAGAAATTCTGCTTAGCTATTAGAAGAGTCTGTCCTGATAGCTTTACTTTTTCCCTAGAAAATCCAGGAATGGTAATATGTTTCAAATACAAATTGCTTTTAAGAAGTGACTATTAAAATGTAATGTAAAAATATCATCATTTTAACATTTTCATTGACTATATTCAGAAACATTTAATACTATCAAATTTAAGTAATTTAAATCCTTCTTTAGATTTCAAATCTTGAGTTCAAGGTTATTTGGGGAAATCAGTAAGTCAGCACTTTATCACATGTGTTTGAATTCTGTAATACTCATGTCAGTTCATTTACTTTATCTTTGTCATCATGGGGACATCAGTGCTCTGGGTTGAATTTTTATGCTAAATAGAGACAGAAACAGAGAGGGGAATATACCATAAAACTAAAGCTTCATCTGGTGTGGCTGGTGACAATCTTGAATCTGTCACTTGCATGGCAAAGCATATATGTTATTTAGGTGGACCGTCTTGCTGACCTTCAATTTCAATTTATTTGTTATTATATTATATTAATTTCATCATAAAGAAGCAGTTAACATAGAAATCTTCTGAATAAATTTTGAATTGTGTGGTATATTCTATTTTTTAAAAGATTTTATTTATTTATTAATGAGAAAGATAGGAGGGAGAGAGAAAAAAAACAAACCAGATACCACTCTGGTACATGTGCTGCCAGGGATTGAACTCAGGACCTCATGCTTGAGAGTCTAGTGCCTTAGCCACTGCGCCACCTCCTGGACCATTGGTATATTCTATTTTTATTGGGGAATTAAAGGTTTGTGGTAAATACAGTTATTGGGACATGTATACATTTCTCCATTTTCTGAAAAACTCTTTCACTCCCAGACTAGATCTTCCTCCACCATTGTGCACCAGGAACTGAACATGTTCCCCCCTGCACCCTCCCTGAGTTCTTTACTTTGATGCAATACACCAAATCTGGTCCAAGTTCTACTTTGTGTCTTGCCGTTCTGTTCTTATGTCTCATCTTCTGTCTATGAGTGAGATCATTCTATATTCAGCTTTCTCTTTCTGGATTGTCTTACTTCATAGGTTCCTTTAAGCTCCATCCAAATTGAAATAAAGAAGTTGAAATCATCATTTCTTAGTAGCTGAGAAGTATTTACACAACTTTCTTAGCTACTCATCTCTTGTAGGACACTTTGGTTGCTTCCAGGTTTTGGCTATTACAAATTGTGATACTATGGACATAGGTATACACACATCTTTTTATATGTGCATACATCTTTTTATGTGTGTATACAATATATTCTTGTTGACTATAGGTATAACAGTATAGAGCAGATCTTTAGAGCTTATTTCCTACTTATCATTATTGTGTGGAATTTGTTTTTGTCTTTAAATAAATGTTCTAATGCCACTTTGAGAGTTGTGAAGTACTAGTTAAGTATATCAGTTAGAATTCAGAATTATGCAAATATCATCATAAAATAATAAAATTAAAATTTTTTATTTTGATAATTATTTGGACCTATTTGACAGGCACTACTTAATCTATTTCTACTTTTGGTTTACATGTTAGATTTTTTTCTTTATTCATTATTTTTATTGTTGTTGTTGAATGAGTCCAACTTTATAAGGGACAGCAAGACTTTCACTTGGTTTGAGGTTTTCTTGTATATCTGTAGAGTGTGCACTGCCAGTTTTGAGAGTATATATACTTCAGTCACCTCCCTACTCCCAGATTATTGCTGCAGCTTGGTGCTTGTATGACTTCATCATTTCTGAAAGTCATTTTTTTCTTTCCCTTAGACTGAGGGTGAGAGACAGAAAGAGAGAGAGGAAGAGAAAAACACAAAGAGGAGAGAAATTATAGTATCTCGTCACTGCTCATGGACCTTTCCCCTTTCAGGTCAATACAAATTCTGGGAATATTCATTAGTTATTATTAATTGGTGCTTATAAATGTATTGCTTTAACAATGGCTGAAAACCTAATTTAGTAATGACCTTAAATTTATGAATTAGCTAGAAAATTGAAGTTATGAATGGAGTTCTGTTATAATCACATTTATGAGTACTATTGTGGCAAATAGGCATTTTTCCATACATTGGTAGGATTCTTGAGAAAAATAGAATTGGGTAGTCTAATCCTCATTGTCAAATATAAAATAAGGAAGATACAACTAAGATTTATATGACAAGCTTTGAAATTTATGTGATCCAAAGAAGAATAATTGTGTCAGCTAGTAATTTATCATTGCAGCTTTTTTTTTCCACTTAGTCACCAAGACTATCTAGAAAGCCCTAAAATTTCTCTTATTATTTTATATAACTCACATAAACTTGGTGTTCCTTCTTCACTGCCTGATTTTAGTCAATGCATTTCCTAAAACATTCAATTTAGATTAGGTGAAGTTTTTATGATTTTAATAAATTCAAATAATTATATTTTAATGATTTTCTTACCATAGCTATGTGTGTGTAATGCAGAAGCAGATACAAATTTAGTGAAAAATTTAATTACTATGGACATGCAGAATAGTGCCATGTAGAATTAACATCTGGTTGGATATGAGATTGAGTTGACCAGATGTTTCATATTCAAGTTATTCCTCTTATTTGAAACATGTCAGCTTCTACTGTACCTCAGAATTTGTCTGCTTCAGCTGTTCTCTCTAGAGGTGACCCTCCTGCTTTCATGGGTTAACCTCTTCACTTGTGTTTTTAATCTTCTGACTAACCTCTTTTGAGACCTTGATCCATTTGTGATCTCCTTTGCTCTTATGTTTTTAATGGTCTCTCCATAGTATCCTGGCTTCTTACTTTACAAATATATACTTAAGGTTTCCTGTTTTAGAAATATTTACATTTGATAGCCCCTTTACTCTCAACTTTCTTAATGGAATAGCACTACTGATCACTTTTACTTCATTACACATGTCTTAAACCACTCATGTTTGACAAGGTCTTCTTGAACAGTATAAAAATGTTTCTTTCAACTACTGTTGACTACTGTTCAGTCTTTAATGCCAGATTCCTCAGTCCTGTTTTAAACAGTTTCTATGTAACCATTGTTCTCTACCATGTCAGCCAGATATAATATTTCATATCTTAGAAAGTTTAGTACATATTCTACTTTTTTACATATGCCCCTTTCTGATATTTTCAGGCAAAATTTCTTCTTCTTCTTTTTTTTTTTTTTGTAGCTCAGTAAGCTTAAAAAACTTACACAGTGCTGGCCTTATCCTGATACTTACAATCTAAGTATTCTTTTGTGTGGATGCACATTATGTTTTATTAACATTGATGACTACGTTGTTTTGATTCCCACTCTGCAAAGTAATGCATGTTCATGTTCAGTAAAGAATTTTCATGGGCAGTTGGGCAGTAGCGTAGCGGGTTAAGTACATGTGGTTTTAAGCGCAAGGACCAGCCTAAGGATCAGGGTTTGAGCTCCCGGCTCCCCACCTGGAGGGGAGTCACTCCACAGGTGGTGAAGCAGTTCTGCAGGTGTCTATCTTTCTGTTCCCCTCTCTGTTTTCCCCTCCTCTCTCCATTTCTTTCTGTCCTATCTAACAACAATGACATCAATAACAACAACAATAACTACAACAACAACAACAACAAAAAAGGACAATAAAAGGGAAAATAAATTTTGAAAAAAAAAAGAATTCTCATGTTCATAATCAAGCACACTTCTATTCTTATAGTCTCATTTTCGTATATCATTATGCCTCTTTTGAGTGTCTACTCCATGACAATGCTGTTCCATGGTACTTAATCAATTTCTGCTCATGAGTGCTTATCTTCCAGCCTTCATGTACTAGAACTACCCTGTGAATTGTAGCTAAGAGTCTGTGGATATGTGTGTGCAAATGTGTGCTTTGGAGGATGATGTCCTTGGTTCATTATCTCCTGGATCACAAGGTAGTGCTGCTTATGGAAGAGAGTTCTGCAGTGTGTTCTTCAAACATAACTCATACATAATTGAAAAGGCGCTTGATGATTTTTTTCTATTATCTTTGTTGCCAACCTCTCTTCTTATTCACTCATGTTAAGAATGTGAAAGCCTCATTGCATATGAAGAAAAAAAAAAATCTCATGACACATTGTTCCTAGTATTGCTATCAATTTTAAACACAGAGAAATGAAACAATAAATTAGAGAAAATTATTGTAATTCCCAAATGATATTGAATACTTACTATCAGCCAAGCACTGAGGATTTAAGGATGAATAAAATCATGGTCCATGCCATCTAGTTATTTATGTCTGAGATGACAGACATGTCAACCATTAACTGCTGTGGAATATAACAGTGACCTCTATGTAGTAGAACTTAGAGAAACCATAAAAATTCAGATGCTATCATAAGATAATAAAGTCAACATGATTTATTTTGGAAATTCCTCGAGCCAATCAAATAAGAGGAGTAATTTGGGTGTAAAATACCTAGTCAATTCAATCTCATCTTTAGCTGGTAACCAGATGTTAATTCTGAATGGTTTTTCTAGTTTTTGGAGATAACCTCTGGAGAATAGAAGAAATAGTTTAGAGGGAGCCTGGAAGCGTGTCATAGCAGATTTGAAAAGAAGCATAAAGGTTAAATACAAATTTGCCAGATGAGCCAGAATAGCAGTATATGTTAATTTGAGGACATATAGTGGTTTTAAAGGTCAGAGCAGTTTGAAAAATGGTGAGAAATCCTGTGTGGGTTAGTGAAAAAAGTTGACTGGAAGTGGAGGCAGATGAAAGATGGGTTGAGGTGATGTTCTTAAAGACCTTATGAAAAAAAATATATAAGGGGTCTGGGTGGTAGTGCACCAGGTTACATGGACATAGTATGAAGCACAAGGTCCTGCACAAGGGTCCTGGTTTGAGCCGCCAGCTCTCCATTTACAAGGAGGTTGCTTCACAAGTGGTGAAGAAAGTCTGAAGATGTCTATCTTTCTCTCCCCTTCTCTATCTTCTCCTCCTCTCTCAATTTCTCTCTGTCCTATCCTATTAAAAAAAAAAATGGCCTCCAGGAGCAGTGGATTCCAAGCTCCAGTGATAATCGTGAAGGCAAAATTGACAAGAATATAGGATAAGAGGGGTATATTTCCACACAATTCCCACCCCTCAGAGCTCCATATCCACTCCCCTCCCTTGATAATTTTCCTGTTCTTTATACCTCTGGGAGTATGGACCCAGGATCATTATGGGGTGCAGAAGGTGGAAAGTCTGGCTTCTGTAATTGCTTCCCCACTGAACATGGCTATTGGCAGGTCAATCCATACATTCAGTCTGTCTTTCTCTTTCCTTAGTGAGGAAGGGATCAGGGCAAGTGGAGCTCTAGGATACAATAGTGGGGTCAGGGTCGTCTGCCCCGGGAAGTCCGGTTGGCATTATTGTAGCATCTATAACCTGGTGGCTGAAAAAGAGTTAAGATATAAAGCAGAACAAATTATTGACTAATCATGAACCTAAAAGCAAGAATATTGCAGATGAAGATTTGGGGTCTCCACTAGTAGATCTATTTTAGGTATATTCTAAGGTGCCCATGGCTTTACTAGGTTTTTCATTTGAAAGTATAAAGTAAAATGTGAATGTTGTGTATATGCTCAAGAGAAATCAGAATAAGTCATTTGTGCCTTAATAAAGCTGCTTTATGTAAAAGTATGGCAGCATACATTCTAGAAAAAAAAACCTAATTGTGTACTAGTGATAAAAATCACTGTTTAGGGAGTCGGGCCATAGCGCAGCGGGTTAAGTGCACATGGCGCAAAGCGCAAGGACCAGCATAAGGATCCTGGTTCGAGGCCCCGGCTCCCCACCTGCAGGGGCGTTGCTTCACAGGCGGTGAAGCAGGTCTGCGGGTGTCTATCTTTCTCTCTCCCTTTCTGTCTTCCCCTCCTCTCTCCATTTCTCTCTGTCCTATCCAACAAAGACAACATCAATAATAACTACAACAACAAGAACAACAAAAGGGAATAAATAAATAAATATTTTTTAAAAAATCACTGTTTATAGTAAGTTGTAGACTAACCCTATAGTAGAATCCAAGTCTTCAGGCTCAGGACACTTCAGAATTCAGAGGACCTTTTGGAATTGGACGTCTGTTTAAACCCAGGGATATTTATATTTTATTGGGTGAAGATACCTGAAAAGGTTAGCCTTTAAAGGGACTTATTTTCAAACAGCAGTTTCTCTATCTACTCTTGATTTTTTTGTTGTCTAAATATCACTTAGTGAGAGGACTTGGTTTCAATCGGCAGTCATTTGCAATGTCACAATGAGTAAGTGCTAGTCATAACAGGCATAAGATTATTAGAGCCATCCAAGCTTTGTTTCCCATTAACAACGTATCTGTTTGAATCCCTGCAGCAAACACAAATAGGCTAAGATTTCAGTCTCTGTGGCTGTGAAACTGAAACATCACCCAGTTTGGGGGGAAGTCAAGTTCTCTAAGGTCCTGCTGGCCAAATTGCTTGTAACATGACAGGTGATGGTGGATGTCAGCTGGGAAAGAAATTACTTACTATAAACTCTAAGCATCTCTCACTTCACTCTCAGGAAATGTAACTTGTATCATATTTCTCTTCCTGGAAGATATGAAGCAAGTCAAAGGCCCCATTGATACTTGTAAATACGGAAGTTCTTCATAAACCCGGCCTTGCTCTTATTTAGAATAGGAGAATTAATTTGGAAGTCAGTTCTTGATTTTAAAAATAGATTTTTTTTCCATTTAGACATTTAATTTTAAAGGCAAAAAAATAAAGATTGGTCTTACTAAATATGATATGGAAAATTCACTGCAGCTATACCAAAATAGCACTTTTTAAACAGAAATTTGCTTCAAGCTTTGTCTTACAAGCTGGTTAAAGTATAACCCTAAAATCGTTATAGTCACTAGTTAAACTTTAAAAAAAATGTTGGTATCTAAGTTTTTGTTTGATTTTTGGAATTCTGTTTATAAAACAGAATTTCTCTAGGATAATTATGTTTTTTTCAGTTTATAAGCGTGAAATTGTGAGTTTATTAATCTTTTTTCTTCTTTGTATTTTATTAATTGTTTCACAATAAAACATTTTTTACACTTTATTTTATTTGCTAGAACAGAGAGAAATTAAGACATGGGGAGGGAGAGAGGGACAGAGAGACACCTGAGCACTGCTTTACCACTTGTGAAGCTTTCCTTCTCCAGGTGGGAACCAGGGGCTTGAACCTGGGACCTTGTGCATGGTAATACATTCACTTAAACAGATGCACCACCACTTGCCCCCCTCCTCTTATTTCACATTCTTTAAAAAATATTTTTTTGGGGAAAGAGTTAATGGATTACAGTAAATACAGTTGGTACATATGTAAAATTTCTTAATATTCTGCAAAGTATTCTCACCTCTAGCCTAGGCAATCCTCCAGCATCATGCACTAGGACCTGAAAGTCTCTCCCTGCCCCATGGCTCTCCACAGTCCTTTACTTTGGTGTAATACACCAAACTCAGCCCAAGTTCTACTTTTTTGTTTCCCCTTTCTGTTCTTTTTTAAAAAAATTTATTTATGAAGTGGAAATATTGACAAGACTATAGGATAAGAGGGCTACATTTCTACACAGTGCCTACTACCAGGCTCCAGATCCAATCCCCTTCCTTGATAGCTTCCCTATTCTTTATCACTCTGGGAGTATGGACCCAGGATGTTTGTTGGGTGCAGAAGATGGAAGGTCTGGCTTCTATAATTGCTTCTCTGATAAACTTGGGTGTTGGCAGGTTGATCCATACTCCCAGCTTGTCTTTCTCTTTCCCTAGTGGGGCAAGGCTCTGGGAGGCAGGGCTCAAAGACACATGATGGGGTTGTCTGCCCTGGGAAGTCAGTTTGGAATCATAGTAGCATCTGGAACCTGGTGGCTGAAAAGAGTTAAGATGTAAAGCAGAACAAATCATTGACTAATCATGAACCTAAATACAAGAATATTGCAGATGAAGATTTGAGGTCTTTCTTTTGGTAAAAACTAGTAGGTCTATAGGTATATTCTAAGGGGTCCATGACCTTACTAATTTTTGTCTGAGCTTGACATCTAATATGCAGGTGGGCTGAGATTGTTGTCTGGAGAAATGGTGTCATAGTTGGAAAAAGGACTAGAAATCTGGGTCAGGGAAGAGAGTAGCTCCTAAATATGGGGAAAGTATATAAATATTGTTAACTGTAAACCTCATTGATTTGATCTGGGGCCCATATTCAGCATAGGAGCCTATGTAACCTCTGCATCCCTATAAGTCTGAGCTCGCATTCTGTGTTCACAACTAGGAACATTCCAGGCTGTACTATTTTCAAGATCCATCTTCCTTGGGTAGTAGGTAGAGTATGTTGTCCAACCCCCCTTTGGGGAATGGGACATTCCCTACCATCGTTGATCCACACTGAGGGCAGGGTCCTGTAGGACAGTGGTAAGAGGGATCTGTTAGAGGTCTAGGCCCATCATGTCTGTGTGGGAATCTAAGGACTCCTTGACAGGGCCCCAGATGATGGGGTGGCCTGGTAGTGACTAATGAGTCATCATTAAAGTATGCTAGTCTCTTGGCCTTATTTAGCTTTTGTAGTCCTTACTTTGTCTGACAAGGTTAGCTTGGGAGTGACTGAGAGTTGTATAATAGGAGGTAGGTGAGGAGGGTATCTAAATATAAGTAAAAACTGTTTCATTGGGTACTTTAAGGTGTCTTTTTTAGTTCTTTCTACTTTCTTGCTTCATTTTTTGTCTCACTGAAAATTATTGTGCACTTTTGCTTTAAGGTATATATTTTCCCCTAACTTATGGATACATGTACATATGCCCTTGTTGTTCATTATGTCATTATGCCAGGTTTGCTGCATTGCTTGATGTTGTGGTCTATTTACATAATCACTGTTTTACCTGAGACCCGCCCTGCCTGCAGGGTATTGGTTTAATCCCCACTAGTTAGATGGAAGCTTTCTATGTTCTGTTTGCACTCTTTTTTTGCTCCGCCCCCTCTCCTAGTCATTTCCTTTTCTCTTGCCACTTCCAGTGAAGAGATACATAAAAGGCGATGTATCTGATTACATTTTGTATCTGATTACATTACAGATTGTGTTCCTGCTCAGCATGAGTTCCTGGTCATCTCTTTTCCACCCGCAAAGCTAGTCCGGCATGCCCTATCTCATGGGCCCTGGTCTATATCTAGGTTTTGAGGTTTTGTTAAGAAATGTACCACCCAAAATGAAATTAAAGAATCCTATGAGCTAGGAAAGCTCTCACCAGAGTAATGAAGCTAAAGTGTTGACATTCCACACCTGACATTTCTGGACACAGTCTGAAGTGAACCATGTGATATGGTACTGGTTGCACTGATTAGGTTGGGATCATCAGATACAGTATCAGTTGGTATAAATTGAGAGAAGCATGCAGGAAAGTGAGCCCCACCATAGAGTTTCCAGGACTGAGAGATGTATGGACTTTATAGAGAAAGGGGAAGGTTCCTCCTGTCTTAGGGTTTAAGAATGTAATAAATAGCTATTAATATAAGCAAATTATTGGCAATTGGGCTAACTTTGAAGATGCCATTGTTGGGGTTTGCTGTATCATACAAGACCTCACCATAATTTATGCCCTTTTATGCTTTTATATATAACTGCATATAAAGTAATGCCACCAGCTGTTCTGCCTGGTCTAAGCTTTTAGGAGAGTCACTATTTCAAAGAACAAGTCATTATTAAACATGTATTAATATTTTGAGCCCAGTGTTAAAATTCAATTTGATTACCAATTTGAATCAAAAGTGCTTAGATTGAATGGACTCAGCTTACGGTCTATTCATCAAAAAGTTTGAGACATTCAATTCATTTTTCCATATCATATTAATTAAATAGTTATTTGTGAGACTGTAAGTTAATAGGAGTATATATTAACACCATTTCCATCACCAAAAGTCTGTGTCCCTCCCCCACACTCCCCAGTAAAGGTGAACAATATTAGAAATGTATTAACATTTTGAGCCCACTGTTAAAATTCAATCTCATTACCAATTTGAAGTCTTAAGTACTTATATTACTTCTTTGTACCTTCTGTTTTGAGAATCTTTAAAAACTTACAGATTGATATTAAGGTTTATTAAACTGCTTATTAATTTTTAAGAGGTAATTTAGGCCATTGACATTTTTTGATATTATGGGTTTAAGGTAATTGCAGTGCCGTTATTCAACAATTTTGGTGATGTTCTTGTCTATAGGAGGTCTTTCATAACATCTTTCAAGGCAGGCACAGTGATGGTTGCCTCCTTTAACTGTTGCCTGTTGATCCCTCCATCTACTCTGAATGAAAGTTCATCAGGATGTATTATCTTTGGTTATCCTTGGTTGAAACCCTTTTTCATTGAAAGCTCAATAGTTATCTTTCCATTCTTTTCTGGCTGTTAGAGTTTGAGTGGAGAAATCTGATAGTCTTCTGGGTTTTCCCCTGTACATGTCTTTTTATTTTTCTCTTGCAGCTTTTAGGATCCTTTCTTTATCCTTACTTCTTTCCATTGTAACTATGATGTGTCTTGGTGTCTTCAGGTCTGAGTTGATTCTTTCAGTTCTCTGATTACCTCAAGGGAGCTAGTATTTTCCTTGAGGGTCTCATCTGTTGTTTCCCTATTTCTGAGAGACACCATTCTGAGCCAGACTTCTTCCACAAGATAATTCACAAATGAGTGCCAGTGAATACTGAAAGAAAAAGGAAAAAAAAAAAGCAGTGAAAGAGAGATTTTTTTTTTTTTGTATCAGCTAGGAGGAAAGAAAAAGCGAAGAAAAGAGAGAAAAGCAGGCTCCTCCCACATGGATAGCACACCCAGTGACCTATCAATGGTAAAAGCAACAACACTTAATTTTTGTCAACCTGGGGAGGAGGGAAAACAGACAAGTACAAATAATAATAATAGTAATAATAATAATGAAATAAAATAAAAATCCCTAACAGTCAGTCTGCAGATTAGACTACTCCAGACTGGCTGCACATAGCCTTGTCCCCTTCCAAAAAAGGCGTTGTCTGGGGAGATATGACCCCTCCTCTGGATGACAGCTCTGCTAAGCCAGGAATCTTGATAAAGAAATTAGCTCTACAGGAAGCCTTAAAGGAGCTGCCAGTGTGTGGGTTAGTTTTGGGTGGGTGGGGGGGTTGCAGAAAGAAATAGCCAAGTCAAAACCCCTAGCTGAAACCCTGTTTCCTTTGTCCTTTTTGGCCTCTGTTTGCCAGCCCAAGGGTGGATTATAGGACTCTTCTTTGGTGCTACCCTGACCACCCCCTGCTCTTCTCCTTCACCCATGGCAAAAAATCCTACCCTCACTGGAGATTCCCAGGTTGAGGGCAGCTTCCTTGCAGAGCTCACACCAGGTGTTGTCTCTAAGCCGCCATATTGGCTCCCTCCCCCAACCCTCTTTCTGTTCTTAATTCTCAGCTTCTATCTATGAGTGAGATCATCCCATATTCTTTGTTCTATTTTGGCTTATCCCATTTAACAAGATTTCTTCAAGCTTCATCCAAGGTGAGGTGAAGAAGGTGAATCCATCAGTCACTTATATAAAAGAACTGGTAGCCATGCCTCTTCCTTGTTAATCTTCCTTTATTATACAGTGTGCTTTTGTCCTTTATTTTTTCTATATGTGAAATAGATCTTACTTGCTGCTTTAAAAACTATGATTCTTTTAGGAATACTGATTAAAATATCTCAGATTGAATTTACTATACAATGAAATGACCAATTACTTCATTTGCTAACAACAGGATTGGGAATACAGCATAATGGTTTTTTGCAAAAGACTTTCATGCCTGAGGGTCTAAGGTCCCAGTTTTATTCCTGAGAACCATAATAAGCCAGAGCTGAGCAGTGCTCTGGTTCTCTCTCTCTCTTTCTGTATTTTTCTCTCTATATTTGTCTATAAAATGAAATAAGTAAAACTTCTAAAAAATAAATGAAAAATAAATATATATATATATATATATATATGCTAGTAAGTAAAGAAATACATGAGATTCTTTATGGTCTTTATTGATAACAACCCATCAATGCCTAGTCATTAAGAATAAAAGAGATCTACTTCCTGGATTGTTTCAAACTTTTGGATTTACCTCTTTTAGAATTACATGTGGTTTGATTTTTTTCTTTTCATAATTTCCTACTATATAGCATGTTGCAAGTAGCTTTTTATACTGAATGTAAACATTTTTTTATCTACTAGAACTGGTAATAGAAATTACTGTTGTTTTTTTTTAACAAGAAACTTTTTATTTCAGTACTTTCTTCATGCCAGTGCTAGTAAAGATGTTTGATCTAGAGTTACAAATGTGGGGCTGGTAAAATAGCTCACTCAGATACTGTGCTGCCATGTGTATGCTAACTAGCTCCCAGCCTAGCCCCCTATGCATTGCAGTATGATTTGGAGTTGTGGTTTCTTTCACTCTCTGCCTCTTTGTATTCTTTGTCTTTCTCTATATAAAAAAAGTAGCTAATATGACAAAGACCCTGCATTCATGGATATTACATATTCATGCTTGGAGATAAGCAATAAATATGTAATAAAATACTTAAAATATATAAGCCTATGAATAAAGTTACATAAGGTAGTATGCTAGCTAGAAAGTGTGGTGAAAACAACCATAGCTCTTTCAGAAGAAGTGACATTGGAGCTGAGATTGGAGTACAGAGGAAAAGTCACTTAAGCGAAGACTTCCGGGCAAAACTGTTATCAAGAGAAGGAACAGGAAGTACATAAACCTAATACCTCAGTGAGCCTGGTTTGTTCAGGGAACAAAGCTGACATCATTCTGACTGTAGTCTAAGATCTATACAGAGACTAGAATAGGAGATGACGTGTCAGAGGAAGAAAGGGTTCAATATACAAAAAGTCTGTGAACTATGGTCTAGTGTGTTCATGTTATTCTAGGAAGCATGGGAAACTATTAGAAAATTATAAATGAGGGAGAAACCTGACCTGATTTCTATTTTTAAGAAAGAGTTTTATGCAAACATCTTTTATGGGGATATGAGAAGTTGTACTCATGTGTCAGTGGCTGTACTGTAATTTATTAACCCCTAAATAAAGTAAAAATAAATTTAAAAAAATGAAGCTCATTCTAACAACTCTATGTGTACTAGACTAATGAAGGGAAAAGATGGAGAACAATGAAAACAGTATAATGAGTCTGAGGGAAGAGATGGTGACACCTTGGACTAGGTAATAATAAGGGAAATTAATTTCTATGGACAGAATCAAATTCTGTTGGCAGAAGCCATAGTGTGGGAAATAATTAAGGAAAAACATGCATCCAGACTGACTTCTATGAATTTGGCTGGAGTGTATGGATGAAAGGAATCTTTTATTGAGACCTGAAGTCCTTCCATTTTTAAACTTTCTTACTTTATAATAATTCCTGTGGATTGTTTTATGCTTTCCAGTGTGAGGAAAAAATCGTAGACAATTAAATATATTTGTTTTAATGTATGACTGGCTTCTTGGGACTACTGAAATATTAACCGAGCTTTTGCTCATTGAAAAAAATATTCCTCAGAGAGGGAAGAAGTCCTAATAATATAGTAGAATATCAGGTGTTTTGACTTGCCAGTGAAAGTATGTCACAGTTAGGTAGAATGTGGTCATTTTTAAAGTGCATAGCACATAAACAAAAGACAATGGATATCGTATCCTACTTAATTATTAAATGTCGCTAACTCATGTCAGAATATTTTCTGTAATACAAATATCTGTAGATGTCATCATTGTTAGATCTGAACATTGCCTCTGTCATTTCTCATCAATATAAAAAGTCTGACTTGTAGTATACTGTCACTTCTGCTAGTTTTTAAAGGTGATTTTCTTCAACTTTATAGCTGAATAAAGAACTGCTATGCATAGAAAGCACCAGAAATCATACCAGTAATATGTTTTAGATTTGTGAAATGTTGAAATAAATTTCAGGTCAAAGGAGTGAATCATATGTGAATCAGGCAGATTCAAAGATATTCAAATTATATCTGGAACTAGCTCCTGGGGACTAATTAAGAAAAATTGCAGAGGGTAGATAGCATAATGGTTATGTAAACAGACTCTTATGCCTGAGGCTCCAGAGTCCCAGGTTCAATCCCCTGCACCACAAGTCAGAGCTGAACAGTGCTCTGGTTAAAAAAAAAAAAAAAAAGAAAGACTGACTCCAGAAGCAGCAAGTTTCCTTTGGCTTCTTTTTGTAATTTGAAACAACTTTTTCTTAGTATTATTATATTAAAATCTATTAATCTATTTTAAATGGAAATTTTGTTAACCTGGAATACCTCTACTCTGGGTATGATTAGGTGATTTACATTAGTATGAGAAAATTAAGACAGTGGGAAATAAAGGATTCATTACATTTTGAATTTCACCAAATTTTGAGATCTTTAAACATATGCCAGTATGATTTTATATAGATAAGGTTCTGGTTTATGGTACTTAACTAGGATAAAGTGTGTATAAAATAGCAGGAAGATACTGCCTCACTGAGAATTTCTAACCTACTAGATATGTGAATGAGTGTGGCAAGTAAGGATCAACAATAAATTTTCTTAATGAGAATACTACTGAATAAGCAGTATATTGAATTTCTTATAGGAAATTTCATTCCATTCAAAAATATTCAAGTATGAATACCTTAGACATAGCAAACTGTCATTATATCTATTTGGTAACAGTATAACCATCCAATGTGGCTTCTTTTATGATAGAAATTTTGTCAAGACAGAAATTATTCTGTGTCACATTAAATATCTATGCTTATCTGGTATAAATAACAAAGTTTGTAAAGACTAGATGTGTATTTCTGTATTTTGTGAAATATAGATGTTTTTATTCAAAATTTAAGTCTTAGTATATAAGATTCTATTGAGCCTTAAACAATAAATGTACATTTTTTGAAATGTATAAGAATATTCATTATATCTTAAGCTAAGATAAAACAATTCCATACATTTATTTCAGTGTATTATTATATGGCTATACTTATACACTTACATTATTATTTTTGTGTCACAGCTATGTGCCTGTGCACCTAAATCACTCCCAACAGATTTTTTTTTTTAATTTACTTTTCATTTACAGGTAGGTAGGTAGGTAGAAAGAAAGAAGGAAGGAAGGGAAGAGAGAGGGAAGGAAGAAAGGAGTGAGAAAGAAAAAGAAGAGAGAGAGAGGGAGAGAGAGAGAAACAGCAGTCGGGAGGTGGTGCACCTGGTTGAGCTCACATGTTACAATGTGCAGGGACCCATGTTGCAATGTACAAGGACCCAGGTTCAAGCTCCCGGTTCCCCCCCACCTGCAGAAGGAAAGCTTTGCAAGTAGTGAAACAGTGTTACAGGTCTCTCTCCTTATCACCCCTTCTCTCTCAATTTCTGGCTGTCTCGATCTAATAAATAGATAAAGATAATTTAAAAAATTAAAAAAGAAAGAGAATGAAACATGCTCCACTGTTCATACAGTTTTATCTGGTACCATGCATGAAGTTCCCATGAGGTTCCAAGGATCTGAACTTGGATCTTCAGATATGTCAGAATGTAATCTTTCCTGGGTGAGCTATCTCCTGGCTCTTACAGTAACATTAGTAATAACATCATCAGCATTAATAATAATATTTTTATGAAAAACTTTTCACTGAATGTAAAATATTTGCAATTTTGAGTTATATTTTAAATCATTGAAAAATAAATTGTGTTTTACTTATAAATATTATAAAATCATGTAAAAATGAAATGTTTTGGATTGGCAAAATAGTTCAGTTGTTAGTGAGCTGCTTTGCTGTGAGCAGCCCAGGTTCAAATCCAACCATTATTGTAATGAAGGAAGCTTTAGTGCTATGTTCTTCATGCCTCTTCCCCACCTTCTGTTTCTATTCAAAATAAATAAGTAAATGAAATTAAAATTTGTTTATCTGTTTCATTTGTTGAGTACTCATTCATTAAAAATAATGCTATAGTGTACTTACCAATCTGTATGACAGAGCACTTAGATTTTGTAGGTGATTAAAAACTATTAAATGCTGCTATTGCCTTCAAAGAGGTTGTATTCTCTTGAGAAGAGTCACAGTCTATATTTCACATCTATAATCTTAAGTAGAAAATAGAGAAACTGGTTTTCAATATTTTATTTTATATTATTTTAGCCTCATAGCAAACTACTGTGAAAGCCTAATGACTTAAAACACAAGTTATTATTTCTCATTCTTTTGTGAATCAGAAATAGAAGCATCTTCTTGGCTTTGCTTGATGACACATTGATGCTGGTCACTATTTTGCCTGCATCAGACTTGTCATTGGACTTAACTACAAAGTTCAAGAAAGTATCACTGATGATGTTAATAGGAATTATTATTGTTACAATGAATTATTTGCAACTAGGGCTTCACTGGGGTGTGACTTGCATAATTACACCACTTCTGGTGGACTCTTTTTTTTCTTTTTTTTCAAGATAGAGTATGAGAGACAGAGAGGGAGGGAGAGCAAGGAAAGACACTACAGTACTGCTTCACCATTCTTGAAGACCCCTCATTGCTTGGTGCTCCCAAGATGGTGACTGGGAGCTTGAACCTGTCCTCTTTTTCATGGTGTAGTATGTTCTCTACTGGGTAATCTACCTCTTGGCTCCCCTGTTTGTAATTTTTTTGAGGAACCCAAATACTTCTTTCTATAATGGCTGCAGCAATTTATATCCCTACCAACAGTAGACAAGGACTACTGTATCATGTATCATGTATCATGGAAACCTAAAAGAATTTGCATCTACCTAGGACCTATTTCTTTTCAAATATTTCAACCTCCATCTTTATCTGAATGCTGTCTGTTTCTCATACCTTTGTAGGATTTTATTTTTTAAAACATATAGTGTCCCGCTATTGTAAGATTTAAAAAACTGTCAGTACCTAATACATTCATAAACTTTTAAATTCTGATTCTCACTGTGTGCAATATTTAACATTATATATTTATATATGTTATTGTCTGTAGATTTTTTTCCACTTTCCCACCTGTTTAGAAAGATTAGGGGGCCCAGTGGTGGCGCACCTGGTTGAGTGCACATGCTACAATGCACAATGACCCTGGTTTGAGCCCCTGTCCCCACCTACAGGGGGCAAACTTTGCAAATGGTGAAGCAGTACTTCAGGTCTCTCTCTCTCTCTCTCCTCTCTCTCTCTCTCTTCCTTTCTATCTCCACCTTCTCTCTTGATTTATGACTGTTTCTATTCAATAAATAAATAAATAAGACATAAAAATATTAGTTGGGAAACTTTTACTTTTTTAAGCTTCACAATGCTTAAAACATTGTAATTTTCAGCAAGCATTTGTGTGGAGCTAGAATTGACAACCTGCAGCTGCTGGTTTTTTTTGGCTTGAATGGTACTGGTCTGGGTGATGTTTATGAAAAATCTGAAGTACTAAAAAATCCCTAAACTTTCCAGATTAAAATCTGAGTATTTGGCATTTCTTAAAAAATGGGATAATCTGACAATAATAGAACCAGATTTCCACAAGGTAACAGTTGGTTGGAACTAAGTACCAGCTGCCCCGTGCAACGACTAGGCAGTTTTTCTTCATTCCATACAAATGTCTTCAATATAAGAAAGAGTGTTAGTTGCTGACTTTAATTCCTGTTCTGTTTTTCCTTTATAGCTTGTGGAAAGTGATTTTTTCTCTTAAATCCAAATCTCTACCTTAACAAACACTAGGCTGAGAGGACATGTGGAATTTTTGTTATTGTTATGCTTTGGTGTTACTTATCTCTACCTATACCTGTATTTCAGGTTTTATAATTGTATCAGTGATAAGATTATCAAAGTAATAAATACCTGATTATTTTATTTCTAAAATGTGCCACACTACTTAAACCAGTACAGTAGTTGTCACTGTAAAATTAATTTTAATATTGGAAACTTTCCGAGGAAATTTCATTGTATAAGCTTTCTTTTATTTTGATGGAATGGAAGATATGAGTGTACATACATATGTATAATTATGTATATGCAGATGGATATATACTATAATATATGCATATAAATACACAGGTTTTAATTTTAATATTTATTAATTTTCTTGAATCTCAGAATCTTTTCTTCTTTTATTGTCGTCGTAGTTATTATTATTGTTGTTGTTATTAATGTCATCGTTGTTGGATAGGACAGAGAGAAATGGAGAGAGGAGGGGAAGACAGAGAGGGGGAGCTAAAGATAGACACCTGTAGATCTACTTCACCGCCTGTGAATTCAACCCCTTTCAGGTGGGGAGCTGGGGGCTCGAACCAGGATCCTTAGGCTGGTTCTTGTGCTTTCCGCCACGTGGGCTTAACCCACTGTGCTACTGCCAGCCCCCTGGTTTTATTTATTTGTTTTTTTTTATTTCCCTACCACATGAGAATTTGTCTCTATTGTAAGAGTAAAAAAATAATTTTAAAGCATTCTCTAGGTTTCCGTAGTTAGTTGTCTGTTTCAATATTTGAAATTAGTAGTTGCCATCTCAGTATATAAGATTTCACTTAAACAACTTCTTACTATGTTAGTTCCTAATAGAATTTTTATTTACTTTCCATTCTTGATTTTTAAAAAGAGAAACAAGATTTTTGCCTTGTAACTTTTTTACATTTTGAAAGTCAGTGTGGAGGAATGTGTTTTTCATTGTTTTTCCACTAAAAGTCTAGCTTTTAGATAGGATAGGTTTATTGTGATTTTCCCCTGGGTCCAATGAGACCAGTGGTTTTAGACAAAATTGAGACTGAAGGGTACTTGGACTGTCTTTTGACTTCTTTCTGCTACTGACCAATAACTTGCTGATCTTATCTCTTGTGAGAATGAAAAACAAAGCTGAAACATTATATTCAGTTTCAGTATTAAGTTGATATCAGAGAATCAGTAGTAGAAACTCATTTGCAGAAGTTTGATATAACTTCTTTGGGAAACATGTAATTATTCATTGTCAGGTTTCTTTGAAATGCTTTGTACTTCTGTCCACTAACATAACTTGGCATGCTATTTATTTCCTTTATAAATTTTTACTGTTTGCCTGATTGCCATGAACCCTAAAGTTTCTGATCCTGAGAGTCCTATTGAGTAAAGGACTATCAGAAGAGATTACTATAGCCTACTTGCTTACTTCCACTTATCCCAAGATTTAGCATCACTATGCTAGAAAAACGATAAAAGAAAAATTTTCATAGGTAATGTAGACTTGACTGCTTCTATCTACCTAGTAAGTTCATGACTTTACAAATGCATAGCAAATTATAAATTCATTGGAATAATATAATTTACTAGATATCGCATTACATTGAACATTGACTATAGATTTTCTTTACTTGCCATCTTTAATTTTCTCACTATAATTGTTTGTTTTCCTCCCACAGTAAGATATTTCCTAAAGGTCTTCCTGAAGAGTATTCCATAACAGCCATGTTTCGTGTACGGAGAAGTACAAAGAAGGAACGGTGGTTTTTGTGGCAGTTTATAAACCAGCAGAATATGGCACAGGTAAGGAGCCCTGAAAGTAGTGCTGGTTTGCTTTCTCTTGTGTGATTAGGCCAGTTGAATACTGTGCACTCAACTTTAGGAGCAGATCTTGTGTCTGAATATTGTCTTTAGATATAGTCACAGAAATGTAAATTATTTCATGGTTAAGACAGTTCTGCTGAGATGTGTTCAGTGTAATATAACAGTCTGGCGGTTGAGGAAAGGTTAGCATTATTTGTTTCCATTTCTAGATGACTGTTTTGGCTAAAGGTTTTCAAACTGCCCTTCCTTACAGCTTTTTTGCTTCATGGAAACCAACTCCACTTGACCATTAACTTCCTCTTTTATAATTTCTGATATATATATATATATATATATATGAATTAAGATACAGTGAAAACACAATTTCTATTCTTAGGAAGAATAAGGCCTAAGGAAATGTCTAGGAAAACAATGAATTAATGTAATTACAGTATGACAGATGCATGATAGAGGTAAACTCAGAGTTGAAGATTATTGACACCATAGATTTATATTTAGTTTTTGTACATGTTTACTAAAATGTTTTTCATTTCATTGGTCTTTTAATTTGCTAACATGGTCACAATTAAACAATTACATTTTTATAATGAAAAGATGAACTGAATTGATAGAGTATGTCCTTTATGAAATACATATTCTCTGTACTATGGTAATCATCAAAGGCTGAAAAATCAATCTGTTTCCATGCTTGGAGGAAAGCTCATATTCTTAGTCTTTTTAAATTAGTAACATTGAGTGCTTGAATTATTCATATAGAATTATATGTGTGTGCATATAAATATATACAGTTATATATATATAAAACAGTGTATATATGTATATACACTGATATATATATATATATGTTTTATATGTATGATATATATACTGAGATGTGTGCATATATAGTAATATTTGATCTTTCTCTCAAGAAGAGTATATTGTATTTACTAGATACTCTGTATTTAAACCGATTTTTACCTTTCCTGCAGCCTGACTTCACCCCTCGTGAAGCTTCTCCCCTCTAGGTGGGGACAAGGGGGCTCAAGCCAGTGTCCTTGCACAGTGTAATGTACAAACATGGTGGACACAGAGATCATTAAATATTTTAAGTGCGTCAGTTATACTAACATTTATCTTCAGATTTAATTTTTGTGCTTTAGTATTATTGACCGTGGCTTAAAACATCAACTCTAGAGATAATTTTCTCTTTTTCAGATTTCTATAGTAGTTGATGGAGGAAAGAAGGTGGTGGAATTTATATTCCGAGCTGCTGAAGGAGATGTGCTGAGCTACGTTTTTAAAAACCGAGAACTCCGTCCTTTGTTTGATCGTCAGTGGCATAAACTTGGTATTGGTATACAACCCCGGGGCATTTCACTGTACATGGATTGTAACTTAATTGCAAGCCGTCATACTGACGAAAAGGATGCTCTGGACTTCCATGGGAGGACTATTATTGCAGCACGAGCTTCAGATGGCAAACCTGTGGATGTGAGTTGTGATATTGTACAAGAGAAGTAGTAAAAGTTCATAACATAAACAAAATATGTTATTATAAACCTATTTATTTAACTAATATATAACACATTTTCATCTTGATACATTTAAAATAAATTTACATGTGTGAAGATAACTATATATTTTTTAACTTTATTGTCACACACACTATCTGTTTTCATCCATTTTTTCAGCAACATGAATTTAGAAAATAAAGGCATTAAAATAAAATTATAGTAAGTATTGAGATGTGATGTAAAAAGAAAGCTTGGTTTAGGTTCATATGTTTTGAATTTCAAGGAGAGGAAAAAGATGAACTTAAAATTAAATAGTTCCAGATTATCTGGTGTTTTCATTCAAGAACAATAGACTATTCATCCTTAGAATTACAACTGCTTTGTATTGCAGACTATTTTTCATAAGTTTATAATGACTTTCATGGTTCGTTTGGACTGAAACATGGCTTCTAATTGTATCACTAGATCATTTGGACGAAGACAGTTGTCTTGTGAAAACTTTCAAGTGAAAAGGTCCTTTTACAGTTACATTTAATACTCAGATTATATAGAATCATTATTGATTTTCTTTTTACAGAAGGCCTATAATCTTTAGAAAGTGAGATAAATTTAAATGTGATGAGTGTACATTTTCTTATGAGTTAAATGATGGGAAAAAACCATAAAAATAATCTGAATGCAGGCTACCAGTAGGAATTACTAATGCTATTAGCCCAAAGCAGTAAACTGTATCATTTTTTGTCTGTTTCTCTCTTGCCTCTTTTTAAAAAAATCTTTTATTTCTTCATTTTATTTTCTTAAACATTTTTAATTACTTTATTGGGGGATTAATGTTTTACAGTCCACAATAATTTGTACATGCATAACATTTCTCAGTTTTCCACATAATAATACAACCTCTCTGTCAGCCTTTTTCAGGACCTGTATCATTTTATTTCATAAGTTTAATCTGTATGAATACCCATTCTATGTATTTATGAAGACTTCCATAGATGAATGGGGGATAGTTAATCAGAGAGACAAATTCACTATTTAAAAACTGCCTTAGAGACAGGAAAAAAAAACCCTAAACTTTCATACCCTGAGACTAGTGGTGATCAGAAAAATAGTCCAGAGTAGAAGCTAGACCTAGAGACAAAACATCATGAAGAAAGCTCCAAATTCAGATAGATGTTGTTGTAAATTCTAACTCATCTGTGCAACTGCTGTGATATGCTAAGCTACTTGTTAAGTTAAATATATCCTCAATAGCATTGATAAGAGTTACTCGTTTTAATTGCATAGAGTGTGTATGATAGTGCTTAGTAAAAATCAATCTCTGTAAATTTATTTACATTTTCAGGATAAGAAATGGTACTCAACTTTGGTAAAAGAGTAGATAAAAATAAAACAAGTATTGTGAATGTTGAAAGATTGACTAAAGTCAATGTCACTAAATTCTGATTGCCACTAATAATAGTGTTGATTAAAATAATGACAGTGCTTTTCAGAAAGTTCTCTCCAAAGGTAGGGAAGTGGAGAGTAGTAGCTAGTATGAGAGTATGTGACTTCCAGCAGCTGGTGGAGTGTAGGTAGATAGGCAATCATTTTCAGGTCATTCTAGCAGCAGAAGTAGAGAGCAGCAGGAATACCTATTCTAAATATTGGTACTAAGGATTAAAGGCTGGCCCTTTATGGGTTTAATGACCACAAAATGAACTCTGATTCCAGAGGAGCTGGAGAAACCAAAGGCATACTAAGACCTCATCCCTTGAGGAGGATACAAGTTTTGCTTGAGAAAAATATATATTGGAGTTCCAATTCTTCATTTTTTGCAAACTTTTATGTTACTACCTGATATTTCAAAAGAAAGAGAGTCAGGCTGGGAGTATGGATCAACCTGCCAACACCCATGTTCATCAGAGGAGCAATTACAGAGCCAGACCTTCCACTTTCTGCATTCCACCGTGACCTTGGGTCCATACTCCCAGAGGGTTAAAGAATAGGAAGGCTATCAGGGGAGATACGGAGTTCTGGTGGTGGGAATTGTGTGGAAATGTACCCCTCTTATCCTATAGTCTTGTCAGTATTTTCATTTTATAAATAAATAAAAAAGAGAAAAAAAGAATATTTAGGGCACTATACTTAAACTTAAAAACTTGAATTCAGTAGCCTTACATAGAGATGTACATACCATTGTTTATTTAATTTCAGAATTTTGCATTGGTTGCAAATCTTAGACTACTCGTGAATCTACAGATGTTTTGCGTTTTCAATACTTTATATGAACTGAAGTGCCTTTATACATCAAGTGTAGGATAGTAATTATAATTTGTTCATCTTTTTTTTAACAAACTTTCTTTTTTTAATATTTACTTATTTACTCCCTTTTGTTGCCCTTGTTTTTTTGTTGTCATCGTTGTTGGATAGAACAGAGATAAATGGACGAAAGAAGGGGAAGGCAGAGAGGGAGAGAGAAAGATAGATACCCGCAGACCTTCTTCACCATCTGTGAAGCAACTCCCCTGCAGTTGGGGAGCTGGGGAATCTAACCTGGATCCTTAAGGGGTCCTTGCACTTTGTGCCACATGCGTTTAACCTGCTGAGCTCTGGCCCGACTCCTGTTTTTTCATCTTTTTAAAGCAAACAGTAAGGATTTAAAATTGACCATAGTTATCTGCTCTTTAGTTTTGTAGGATTATCATAGCATTATTATATTGCTACAGTTTTTATAAATTATTAGAGATTTCTTTATTTTTAAATTTATTTATAAAATAAAAATCAGAAAATATCAACAAAAACATAGGATAAGAGGGGTACAATTTCACACATTTTCTATCATCGGAGTTCCATATCCCTTATTCTCCACTGGAAGCTTTCCTTTTTTTTTTTTTTTGCCTCCATGGTTATTGCTGGGGCTCGGTGCCTGCACCACAAATCAACTGCTCCTTGGAGGCTATTTTTTTTCCTTTTGTTGCCCTTGCTGTTTTATTGTTGTGGTGGTTATTATTATTGTTGTTGTTGTCGCTGTCATTGTTGTTGGATAGGACAGAGAGAAATTGAGAGAGGAGGGGAAGACAGAGAGGAGGAGAGAAAGATAGATACCTATAGACTTGCTTCACCGCTTGTGAAGCAACCCCCCTGTAGGTGAGGATCAGGGTGCTCAAACTGGGTTCCTTATGCTGGTCCTTGCACTTTGGGCCATGTGCACTTAACCTACCACACTATGGCCTGACCCCTACTTTCCTATTCTTTATCTCTCTGGGAGTATGGACCCAGGATCATTATGAGGTGAAGAAGGTGGAAGGTCTGGCTTCTGTAATTGTTTCTCCGCTGAATATGGGCATTGACAGGTCGATCTGTACTCCCAGCCTGTTTCTATTTTTCCCTAGTGGGGCAGGGCTCTGGAGAGGTGGAGGTCCAAGGTACACTGGTGAGGTCTTCTGCCTAAGGAAGTCAGGTTGGTGTCATGGTAGCATCTGCAACCTGATGTCTGAAAAAACATTAATATATAAAGAATAACAAATTCTGGAACCTAAAGGCAAGAATATAGCAGATAAAATTTGAGGTTTCAATTTTGGAAAAAGTTAGCAGGTATATTTTAGGTATATTCTAAGAGCTCCATGACTTTATTAATTTTTGCCTGAACCTGATACCTAACATGCAGATGCGCCAAAAGTAGCATCTGGGGAGATGGTGTCAGAGTTGGAAAAGGGACTGGAAAGCTGGATCAGGGAAGAGAGTAGCTCCCAAATCTGGGAAAAGTATATAAATACCATTTAATTGTAAACACCATCGATTTGATCTGGGGCCTATATTCAGTGCAGGAACCTGTGTATCCTGTAAAGTTACAGAGATTTCTATTGAATTTGTTTGTAAATGTCACAGCAATGCATACTTTTTGTTTATTATAGTGAAAAGAAAAAGAAATGGAGAGATAGAGGGAGAGAGAGAGAGAGTGGGAGAGAGATATGGAGAGAAAGGTAGGAGGGGGACAGAGCTGCCCTCCCTATACCTATTTGTCAAATCATATAATTAAATATTTTAAAATTAAAACAACTGCAACCACAAACTAATTTAAGTAACCTAAGTGTCTGTGATATTTATATTTTATCAATAGTTTGTACTGTGTGCTTCATTTTTTATGCTTGTTTTAAATCACATTAGAAGACATGTTAGTCCTTTCACTGAAGTACTTTTAATTGTGTCCAAATGCCAAAATGTGTGAATCTGCTAAGCAAATAGTAATGAACTATATAGAATGTTCCCTGAAACTATGGTCCTTTTGAGAAAATATAATCAGTACTGCAAAGAGATTGTGAGTCTTGTTCAAAAATTATAGCACTATAATATAGCCCCCAAGGCATTATATGGAACCTATAAAATAGATGTAAACAAAATACCCATTTATTCATGTTAAGTATACTCATTTCAGTGTTTTGGGGAGTCTAGGACTACAGATAAAGCCTATTCTATCATGTACTCATATCACTACTTTTTATGAGAAATGCCACTTTGAAATATTCCCATTTTGTGGGCATATTAAGTTTAATTAATTTATTTACCCATTTGTTCTTTGTCTTCAACAAGGTCTCATTACTCTGGGCTGACTTTTAGCAGATAGAGAAAATGACCGAGAGACAGAGATGAGAGGGATAGATATCACATAGCTGAAGCTTCCTCCAGTGTGGTGGGGTCTGGGCCTGGGCCATGAACCTCACAAAACAAGTACTCACCAGTTGAATTACCTTGTTGGCTCAAGGCATGCTTTATTTTAGCATATAATGATGATTTTTTTCTTACTAAATACTTACTTTAAAGTGAGAGAGAGAGATATTGGGAGAGAGAGAGAGAGAGATTCACAAACAGACAGACACTGACTTAAAGAAATAGCAGAGCATGATTCTGGCACATATGATGTTGAAAATTGAACTCAGATCCTCATGCTTGCAAGTATACTGCTTAGCATTAAGTACTTCTGGGCCATATTAAATACTTTTTCTTATATTTATTGAAACTTTTAGCCAAGTTTTTTTTTTAACTGCCTTTATTACTTGATTTTCTTTTTACAGTTTCCTTTGAATTTCAGTAACTCAATCAATGTGTTTCTCAAGTCATGCATAAAACTATTAATCTAAAAATATTAAAATACCTACGAGTAAGTTATATGTATGTACTTATTTTTCTTTACAGTTAAATCACAATAGTTCTAAAACACATAAAAGTATTCTTTAAAATAATGTATGTTTTATCATTAATTTTTTTATTAGATTGAACTTCGCCAGCTTAAAATCTACTGTAACTCATACTCAATAATGCAAGAGACATGTTGTGAAATATCAGATACTAAGGTAAGTTTATTTTCTTGGTATGTTAAGAATGTAAAAACACCAATTATCTTTTAGTTGCTTAGTCTGTTAAGAACTCAAATTTAGAACAGCAGTAAATATCTTCTGTTGAAACCAGGTGAATAATTTGTTCTAAGAAACAGAACACATAGAATTTTCTCTGAGTTTCTTTATATCCAAGTGTTCTTTCCTGAATTTATGAGACAACATATTCTCATTTAGATCTCAATGTAAGTAAAATAGAACTTATGCTTTTCTCTCTAATCTATGCTCTGACAGAAACATCATAATTTTCAGTAGTAGAGTTTTTAAATCTAATGACAAGCCTCACACTCATCATTACCACATTCTAGTCTATCACCCATCTTGTGTATTTTACCTTTATGATGTAGTTTTTATTTTTCATTTATTTTTAAAATATTTTTATTTGATTTATTATGTAGAGTCATAGAGAAATTGAGAATGGAGGGGGAGGTAGGGAGAGAAAGAAACAGACACCTGTAGCCCTGCTTCACCACTTATGAAGCTTTCCCCCTGCAGGTGGGGAACAGGGGCTTGAACTTGGGTCCTTTAGCACTGTAATGTATGTGCTTAACCAGGTGTGCCACTGCCTGGGCCCCAGTGTGTATTTTTTAAACCCATCTTCTTTTATCCTATTATTATCAAATTTCAACATTACTTCCTGCCTTTGTTATTGTTATTATTATACCAACTACTTTCCTTGTCCCTAGTTCTTTGCTTTTTAGTTTTTTAAAGTTTTGTATAGAGACAAAGATAAATTGAGAGGAAAGAGGAAAATACAGAGGGGGAAAGAGGGAAAGACACCTGCAGCACTGCTCCACCCCGCTGCAAGTGGGGACTGGGGGCTTGAATCTGGATCCTTGTGCACTGTAATGTGTGCACTTAACCAGGTACACCACCACCCAGTCTCATTCTTTACTCTTTTTTTCCAGTATAGCTAGGATAAATATCTGAATGACTGGTTTATAGATTCACTTACATTATTCCACATATATAACATATATAGTCCTCAAAAACATTGATCTTCTAGACCCTACCTAAGAAACAGGGCAAACAACCATGAATAATGTATATCCATTCTCTTTTTTTTTAATTTTTAAAAAAAATTATCTTTATTTATTTATTGGATAGAGACAGGTAGAAATCAAGAGAGAAGGGAGTGATAGAGAGGGAGAGAGACAGAGACACCTGCAGCCCCGCTTCACCACTTGTGAAGCTTTCCCCCTGCAGGTGGAGACCAGGGGATCGAACCTGGGTCCTTGCGCATTGTAACATGTGCGCTCAACCAGGTGCGCCACCACCTGGCCCCATCCATTCTCTTTACTCATATCTCTCAACCTAACTATACAACTGTTAGTTTCTTATATCTTTCTTCTCTTTCAAAAGCAGAATACTGAATTTAATACTTTATATATCTTCAATTGTAATGGCCACAGGTTTTAGTCTATATTAGATATTGTTGTACTTTTTATTTTTGTCACTAAGGCTGTCACTGGGCACTGGGTCTCTGCACCTTTATGACTTCATTGCTTCAGGTGGACATTCCTTTTTCTCTTTTTTTCTCTAAACAATAGAGAGCAAGAACAGAAAGGCAGAGAGAGAAAGAGATAGAGAAGGAGAGATTCCACAGCACAGCAATTGTGCAGGTGTTCCCATATGTTGTCTTGAGCCTGGGTCCCTGCACGCTGTGACTCATGAGCTCTAGTGTTCTGCTAATGGGTAACAACAAATAGAAACATACTGCACTTGAAAAACGGGAATGTATGGTTTGACAGATAATTATATTCAAGCATTTAAGTGCATCTGATATTTTCTGACAGTTTTTCTAAAAAAAATTGAATTTGGAAAATTTTATTATACAAGCTTAAAATCTAATTTAATCTTGAAGTTTCAATCAGATGTGCTTCATGATTAATATTTTATAGCATATTTCAAAGGTTTAATTTATTCAGGATAATGTATAAATACACTCCTTGACTTGTATTAATTAGATCGCCTGGTTTTGAAGAAGTCTAATTTCATGACTACAAACATAATGAGAGCAGAGAACAAGTAGGAAGAAAAAAGAAAGCAGCAACATTTGTTGAAAATAAATGAAAAATGTGATAAAAAATTTGAAGGGCTAATTAACAGAACATGTCAAATCAAAACCAGAGGAGGAGTCCTTCCTTATACATTTTATGACACCTTCAAGCTCCTTTAGGGGAGTGTGAACAGTTTTATAATGAAGCTTGGGACATTCTTTTAATGTTAATTTAAGTCCCAATTTAATGTATTCAGTTAGTTATTCAGAGAAATATCCTGAACTATATATAACTGGTGCGGCACCTATGAGAAAGGAACTAGTTGAAAAAAAAATCCTATCAAATTGTATGACATAAATATATTGTTATGAGAATTTTGTTTCATTCTTTTAAATATATTTTATTTATTTTATTTTAATGTGAGACAGAAAGAAAGACACAGAGGAAGACGACCAGGCTCTGATTTGTGGTAGTGCTAGGGATTGAACCTGAGACCTTGGAACCTCAGGCATGAAAACTTTTTGTGTGACCATTATACTGTCATCCTAACCCAATTTTGCTTCATTCTTATGTGACTTTTATACTGGAAGATTTAGGAACATTTTAAGATAACTAAGTAGTCATTAAATTTGGAGAGAGGATGTGATAGAGCTTATGGTAGCAAACTACTTACACAGTCTGGGTGCTATTTTCCCTAATTTTCATTGTTTCTTTTTTTTTAATATTTATTTTATTTATTTATTCCCTTTTGTTGCCCTCGTTGTTTTATTGTTGTAGTTATTATTGTTGTTGTCGTTGTTGGATAGGACAGAGAGAAATGGAGAGAGGAGAGGAAGACAGAGAGGAGGAGAGAAAGATAGACACCTGCAGACTTGCTTCACCGCCTGTGAAACGACTCCCCTGCAGGTGGGGAGCCGGGGTTCGAACCGGGATCCTTATGCTGGTCCTTGTGCTTTGCACCACCTGCGCTTAACCCGCTGCGCTACAGCCCGACTCCCTCATTGTTTCTATAAGCATTAGGACGCTACTCATTAAAAAACTTCTATGAAACTTATGTATTTAATTAATTATATTATTATAGGAAAGTATACTGCTAAATTATCTTATCTCAGAAGTAACCACTGGCAGACTTAGTTTTGTATCATGACAGTATTTTCCCATGAATATCTGATTGTTAGTATGCAAAGTAATGTGTAGATGCTTTCTCCTAAATTGCAGATTCAGAATTGTGAAATTGCAGATTCATAAAATTGCAAATTCAGAGATTTAAACCACACTGAGGAATTTGTTAAATGATGTTGAGAAGGAAGGAGTCATTTATCCTCTTCAGAGTCTCCATCTGGATTTGTTTTATGAGTGAATAAAGGGGTTATTTGAAACCATATCTTCTTATTATCCAGCTTGTTCTGAACTTGCTGGACAAGTATAAAATTCACCACCTGTTTGTTATGGTGGACACTTTAGTGTCTTTACAGAATGATATATAAATATATTCTTTAAGTGTGTACTGTCTTAGAATTTAAAAAAAACTTGTTTACTTATATATTTCTCTACAATCACATTACTGAAATAGAGGTTTTGAAAACTTAAATTATAGGTGGTTCATCTCACAGAACACACACATTATTCTGCATGAGGACGTGGGCTCAAGTCCCTGGGCCCCGTCTGCAGGGGGAAAGCTTCCTGAGTGGTAAAACTGTTGCAGGTGGCTCTTTGTCTCTCCCTGTCTCTCACTTCTCTCTTGATTTCTCTCTGTTTCTACAAAAAAATCTTTAAAAATGCCACAGATGTCCATATATTGATTTTGCAGTTCTCAAATTGCTCTTTGTCAATTAGAAATTTACTATTTCTAAGTTTTTTTTTTTAGAATCTTTTGGGTTTTTCATGTAAATTATTATTCTGTAAAAGTGAAAGTTTCACTTATTTTTCAATACAGACCCCTATCTCTATGTCTCACCTACTCTTTATAGCTAGCACTTCTAATACTATGTTTAATAAAGTGGAGAGAGTGGACAAGCTAGTCTTTTCATATTATAAGAAAATCTGTCAGCTTTCTGCCATTGAATTTGTTATTAACTGTAGCTTTTACCTAAATTGCCTTTAATGTGTTAAGAATTGCACAACTTTATTTTGGTATCGAAATCAAGTACTATATACAAAACTTGAGTTGTAATGATGGAACTTTAAAACCTATGTAAGCTTATAAACTAATGCTATTTTAACATTCTTAAGAGCTGACTGCATATTTTTACCTTAAAATATGCAAAATATATGAATATGTGTTTTTTTTCCCCAAACAAGATACACAGGTGAGGTGGCCTGGCACACCCTTTTAACCATACACACATTACAATCCTCAAAGACTATTTTTCAAGCCCCCAGTCCCCACTAGCAGGAGGGAAGCTTCACAAGTATTGAAACAGTGTTGCAGCCCTCTCTCTCTCTCTCCCTCTCTCCATCTATTCCTCATCCCTTTTCAGTGTCCCCCTTCACTCAATCAAAAAGAAAAGAAAGGAGAAGAAAAAAAAAACTGACAGGAACGGTAGATTCATTATGCAGGCACTGAGTCGCAGTTATAACCCTGGTGGCAAAACAAACAAACCACAACACCCCTCACTCATATTGCGTGCTTTCTCTTAAAATTTGCTCCTAAAACAATGCAGTTATTATTTGTATAAATTATTAAGCAGTGTAATTATTGTAAATATTTGATATTCTGTACTTGTCATAAAGTCACCTATGGTAGTTTTAGAATTTGTGATCAAAATTCATACTTTAATTTATTTCTACTGAGTTGTTAGTGTGATAAAAACACACAGGAGCCAGGAGTCAGGTGGTAGTGCAGCGGGTTATGCACACGTTGTGCAAAGTGCAAGGACCGGTGTAAGGATCCTGGTTTGAGCCCCCAACTCCCCACCTGCAGGCAGTGAAGTAGGTCTGCAGGTGTCTATCATTCTCTCCCCCTTTCTGTCTTCCCCTCCTCTCTCCATTTCTCTCTGTCCTATCCAACAAATATGACAGCAATAATAACTACGACAATAAAACAACAAAGGCAACAAAAGGGAATAAGTAAGTAAATAAATTAAATAAAAATACACAGGAGTCTAAAGAGCAAAGAGAGGTTGAATTTTCACACACAAAGGTCAACTTTAATTAACTGTGAGATAATCCTCTCAGGTACCACCAGTTTGGTTGGTGCCAGTACTTGGGATGTCAGAATATTTGGAATTGATCCCGTTTTCTTAAACCTCTTTTTGGATTTCAGTGCCCAGAGCAGGATAACATTGGAAGTAGTGTGACATCATCTGTACCTGCCCATTCTAGTAAACTGCCTGTATATCTGCCAACAAAGCAGGAATTTAAAGACCAGTGTCCCTGCATCTCACACAAGGTATGCTGGTTTAATCTATTATCTTATAAAAAGCCACTTCACACAGTAAGCCAGGCCCCTTAAATGATGATTTTTCTGCACAAAACATGTCCGTTAGTGAAAATTGAAATAATGTCTAATTTAAATGTGCACGCACACCCCCCCCCCACACACACACTATACAGTGTTCCTTTGCTATAGGTAAACTAACTTTCTCTAGAGTACTACAGTAGCTAACTAATATCTTGTTCTGCCAAACACTGTGTGAAGGACTCTATTGCTACTCGAATAGTTTGTTTCGCTTTATCAGTATGGTTCATGGTCAGGAAAGCTGGGCCCACGGTCCAGCTTCTTCAGTGGATGCTTCTTCAGTGGATGTTCATGACAGTTTTAAAGTCAGTGCTAAAAGTAGGATGCACAAACTCTTGATGGTTTTACTATGCTCTTATGCTCAAGGCAAAGAACAAAGAAAGACAAACTTGCCTTAGTTCCTAGAGCAGGTTAGTTGTAGTACTGTGACTTAATATAATAATGCTCTTGGATTTACATTTTCTGTTCCCATATCATCTCCTAGCTAAACAAGGAAGTAGGATTGGGGATGAGGTAGAAATATAGAAGAAACTTATATTTCTTTTATCAACTTACATTGCATGGCAAGGTCCAAGTGACAGGCAAGTACATGGTGCAGTACTTCATAAAGGAACAGCATGTGTCCCAGGTCATGGAAGGTCTTATTGTAAAGAATATGCCTAGTGGTGTTTAGAAGAGGGGGTAGTAGGGACCTCATTGATAGGAGGTATTAGCTCCATGGAAGGGACCAGCATCAACTTAGAGGATAGTAAATTTCTGCTTTCATCTGTTAGTTGTTTCATGTTAAACTATTTGTTGGGGGCTGGGTGGTGGTGCACCTGGTTGAGCGCATATGTTGCAATAAACTATTTGTCTTTAGTGCAACATGACAAAATCTTTGACAACGAAAAATTTTGTTTTTACTTAGGGAGAAGCAGGATTGCTAGGAACTCCAGGTTCACCTGATCAGAAGGGGAGTAAAGGAGAACTGGTAAGACACCATCCAGCACTATTAGAATAAAAGAAGTTTGTTCAAAAGTGATTTAAAATTTCCATATCCAGGGGCTAGGTGGTGGCACACCCAACTGAGCACTCACATTACCATGCTTAAGGACATAAGTTCCAGTCCCCACTCCCCACCTGCAAGGGTGATGCTTCACGAGCGGTTTAGCAGGTCTGCAGGTATCTATCTTTCTCCCTTCCTATCTTACCCTCTCCCTCTCAATTTCTCTCTGCCTTATAAAATAAAATACAAAGAAAAGAGAAAGAAAGAAAAAAATTGGCCACTACGAGTGGTGGATTTGTAGTGTAGACACAGAGCCCCAGTGATTACCTTGGTAGGAATAACAATATTTAAAAAAAAAAAAAAAGAAGACTGTCCATTTCCTTTTTCTGTGTTACACACACAAATGCTATTTCTGTACAAAAGTCTCCAAGGTGATATTTTAATGGTGCTATCAACTAAAACAAAGAAGAAAAGAAGACTCATCAGTATTTAATTTTGCTTTCTAGTTTTTTGTTTGTTTGTTTTTGCTATCAGAGTTATTGCTGGGGTGCAGTGCCTTCACAATGCATACACTGCTCCTTATAGTGATTTTTTTATTTCTGTTTTATTTGATAGGGCAGAGAGAAATTGACAGGGGGTGTCCAAGAGGATGCAAAGGAGAGAGAGAGAGAGAGATAGAGAGATAGATAGAGAGAGAGAGAGAGAGACCCCAACCTGCAGACCTGCTTCACCACTTGTGAAGCATCTAGCCAGCAGGCAGAGAGTGTGGAGAAGGGGGTGCATTGAAGTTGGGTCCGTGAACATAGTAATTTCTGTGCCCTCAATAGGGAGTACCACCATCAAGTCTCCTGATTTTTTTTATTAGTGATTTAATAATGATCAACAAGATTGTGGGGTAAAAGGGGTACTATTCCATACAATTCCCACCACCACAGTTCCACATCTGATCCCCTCCATTGGAATGTTCCTTATTCTTTATATCTCTAGGAGTCTGGATCAATGGTATTTATGGGGTGCAGAAGGTCTGGCATCTGTAATTGCTTCTCAGCTGGACATGGGCATTGATTGACAGGTCGATCCTGTTTCTATCTTTCCCTAGTGGGGTAGGGCTCTGGGGAGGTAGGGTTCCAGGACTCATTGGTAATATCATCTGCCAGGGAGGTCAGGTTGGTGTCAGGGTAGCAGCTGCAACTTTGTGGCTGAAAAGTATTAAGATATAAAACAGAACAAATTTTTAATAATCAGAAACTTAAAGTTAAGAATATAGCAGATGTGATTTGGCGTCTTCATGTTGGAAGAAGCTAGGAAGTTTATTTTATGTTTATTCCAAGGGGCCCATGACTTTACTAGTTGTTGCCTGAGCTCAACAGCTAACATGTAGGTGGGCTAAAACTATTATCTTGGAAGATGGTGTTAGTGTTGAGGATAGGACTAGGAAGCTGGATTAGGGTACAGAGAAGCTCCCAAATATAGAAAAAGTTCATAAATACCATTAACTGTAAATCCTATTGATCTGACCTAGGGCCCCTGTCTATTCAAATTTAGCACAGGAGTTTGTATAACTTCTGCATTCCTGTCAGTCTGAACTTACATTCCATGGTCATAGCTAGGAACATTCTAGGCTGTACTCATTTCAGGACCAGTCTCCCTTGAGTAGCAGAGTATATTGACCCAGCCACCCTTCAGAGAAAGGGGTAATTTCTACCACTGTTGTTCTATATGATGGAAATGTCCAGTAGAAGTCCACAAGAGGATTTATGATGTTGTTCCTGATGGAGATGACCAGTGATGATGGAGAGAGGGATCTGTTAGAGATCTAGGTCCATCATATTTATATGGGAACCTAAGAGTTCCTACTAGAGCCAAAAGGGACACTAAAGTGTGCTGGTCTTTTGCCCTTATCTAGCTTTTGTAGTACTTGCTTTATCGGACAGGGTTGGATGTAGAGTAATTGAGGAAAGTGAAATAGGAAGTAGGTGAGGAGGGTATCTGGCCTAAGGAGAAATTATTTGATTAAGTACCTTATGATATCTTTTTAGGTCTTTCTACTTACTTGCTGCATTTATTGAGTCACTGTAGACTATTGCGCACTTGCACTTTTATACTAAGGTATATATTTTTCCCCAACTTATGGATACATGTGCATATGTGCCCTATCTCATGGGCCCTGGTCTATATCTAGATTCTGTAACTTTGTTAGAAGTGCACCACCTGAAATGGAACTAAAGAGTACTATCACTATTGGAGGTGCAGGTTTGAGATCCCATGACTGGTTTCTCTGGACACAATCCAAGGTCAAACATGTAGAGTTGGCACTGGTTGCATTGATTTGGTTGAAATGCAGAATCAAATGTTATGGATTAAGAGAAGCATGAAGGAAAATGAAAAAAGCCTCAGAGTTTCCAGGACTGGGAGAAATATGGGTTTTATAGAGAATGAGGAAGGTTCCTTGCTGTCTTAGGTTTAAGAAGGTAGTAGATGAAAACCAAAAAACTATGAAAACTATGAAAAGCAAGTTATTTAGAAACTTGATTTATTTAAAAATCCCATGGTTAAGATTTATTGTACAATACAAGGTCTTACCGTGATTTATGACATTTAATGCCATTTACAAATAACTGTATCTTATATACTGACAAGACAGGTTACTTCTAGTTTCCTTGGTCTAAGACTACAAGTGATTAAATATTTCAGAAAAATTAATACTAGAAATGCATTAACATTGGTTAATAGGAGAATGTATTAACACCATCCCTGCCACCAAAGGTCTTTGTCCCTATTCTCACTCCCATATAGTAGAGCTGAAAATCTACACTTCCCCATTCCCACCTCCTGCAGAGTTTTTTACTTTGGTGCACTACTCCAAACTCAAATTCTGCTTTCTGTTTCTCTTTCTCAACTTTTGTTTATGAATGGGATCATCTCATACTCATCTTTCTTCCTGGTTTATCTCACTTAACATAATTCTTTTTAAAATATTTTTTATTTATTTATTTTACTTTAATTCGATAGGACAAAGCACCATTGAGAGGGAGGGTGGACAGAGAAGGAGAGACAGAGATACCTGCATCCCTGCTTCACCACTTGTGAAGCTTCCCCCCTGCAGATGTGGACTGGAGGTTTGAACCTGGGTAACTTGCGAACTGTAGTGTTGTGCTTAGCCAGGTGCACCAACACCCAGCCCCTACTTAACATAATTCTTTCTAGCTCTTTCCAAGATGGAAAAAATATATATCACAACTTTCTTAGCCACTCATCTGTTGTTGGACACCTAGGTTGCTTCCAGGTTTTGGCTATTACGAATTGTGCTGCTATGAATATAGATATACACATATCATGTGGTGTCTTTGACTCCTTAGGATCTATCTAGGAGAGAAATCTCTGGGTTATAAGGAAAGTCCATTTATAGCCTTCTGAGAGTTCTCCAGACTGTTCTCCACAGAGGTTGGACCAATTTATATTCCCACCAGCAGTGCAGGAGGGTTCCTTTGTCCCTACAAGCTCTCCAGCATTTGTTGTTGCTGTAGTTCCTGATGTATGACATTCTCACAGGGGTGAGGTGGTATCTCATTCCTGTCTTATTTGCATTTCTCTGACAGTGACTGGAGCAATTTTTCATATGTCTGTTGGCCTTTTGTACCTCTTCTGTAGTGAGTATACTGTTCATATCCTTCCTCCACTTTGAATTAGGTCATTTGCTTTTTTTTTTGCTTAATTTTGTGGTGAGTTCTTTACATATTTTGTATATATATGTTATATTATATATTTTGGCTATATATTTTCGTTATTAGGAATGCCACTGATTTTTGCACATTGATTTTTGTGGTCAGACACCTTGCTATATTGCCTAATGATTTCCAGAAGCTTTCTGCTGTATTCTTTAGGTATTTCTTTTTTAAAATTTTATTTATTTCCTTTTTGTTACCCTTGTTTTGTATTGTTGTTATAGTTATTATTGTTGTTGTTATTGATGTTGTTATTGGATAGGACAGAGAGAAATGGAAAGAGTAGGGGAAGACAGAGGGTAGAGAAAGATAGACACCTGCAGATCTGCTTCACTGCCTGTGAAGTGACTCCTCTGCAGGTGGGGAGCTGGGGGCTTGAACCGGGATCCTTATGTCTGTCCTTGTGCTTTGTGCCACGTTCACTTAACCTGCTGCGCTACTGCCCAACTCTCTCTTTAGGTTTTTCTATGTATACTATCATATCATCCACAAATAGTGAGAGTTTGAATTCTTCTCTTCCAGTCTGTAATCCTTTGATTCCTTTCTCTTGCCTGATTACTATGGTGAGAACTTACAGTACTATGTTGAAGAGTAATGGTAATAGTGGACAGCCCTGTTTAGTCCCTGATCTGAAGAGGAATTCTTCCAGCTTCTGCCCATTGAGTATGAATTTTGTAAAAATCTTTCTCTGCAGTTTTTGAGATAATCATGTGTTTTTTGGTTTTGCTTTTATTGATGCGGTGATTCACACTGGTTGATTTACATATATTCAGCCAGCCTTGCATTTCTGGGATAAGTCCCAGAAATTCATGATGTTGTTCATGATAAAAAAATTTTAAAAAATATATTGCTGTATCTAGTTGTCTAGGATTTTGTTAAGTATTTTAAGCTTCTATGTTCATCAAAAAAATTGGTCTGTAGTTTTCCTTTTTTATTGTGTCCCTATCTACTTTTGGTATTAGGGTGATGTTGGCTTCATAGAAGGTGGAAGAGAGTGTTGCTGTGTCTTCAGTTTTTTAAAATAGTTTTAAAAGTAGAGGTACTAACTGTGATTTCAGTCCTTCTGGTTGCTTTAGGGTTCCTCCTCTTCTAAGTCTTTAAGGTCAGTGAGGCTGTTTAATTGAACTTCTTCTTGTTTTATAATGTGTGTTTGTATGGTAATGAATTTCCCTCTAAGTACTGCTTTAGCTATGCCCCAAGTATTTTATTAGCTTATGTCTTCATTTTATTATAGGAACATTTAAATTTCTTCCCTGAGTTCCTTTTTGACCCAATAGTTTTTAAGCAGTGTGTTGTTGAGTCTTCACAATTTAGGACTTTCATTAGTTTTCTATTTGTTGTTAAGTGTTAGTTTAATTCCATGGTGGTCTGAGATGATTCTTGGAATGACTTTAGTGCTCTTGAATTTGTTAATACTGTCTTTGTGTGGCCTAACATGTGATCTATACTTGAGAATGTTCTGAAAAGAATTTGAAAAGAATGAGTGTTCCAGTTTCTTGGGGTGTAGAACTCTGAAAATGTCTTAAGCTGTAGGTTATCTATGTCTTTGACTAATTATCTTGTTTCTTTATTGATTCTCTGGCTAGATGATCTAAATGTGAGAGTGGGTTGTTGAAGTCTAGTTCTTCTTCTAGCGTTTGCCCTTCTTCCGTAGCCAGTCAACAGCGTCAAGTTGAGCCTGATGTAAAGTTTCGAGACCTCCTTTGAATCTGGAGAGGTGGCAGTCATTGACTATGTGGGTCATAGTCTGTCTGTAGCCGCAGGGGCAGTTCGGGTCGTCTCTGGCTCCCCAGCGATGGAACATAGTGGCGCACTGGCCATGGCCTGTTCGATAGCGATTGAGGAGGGCCCAATCATAACGTGCTAGGTCAAAGCCGGGTTGACGCTTGCAGGGGTCTGTGATGAGGTGTTTGTTCTTTACCTCAGCTGACTGCCAACTCTGTTTCCAAGAGTCTGGAACAGAGAAGTTCAGTGTAGGCGTAGGGGACCAGATTGGATGACGAGATGTCAAGCGTTGGACAGGGTGGGTGAAGATATCTGTGTATATTGGCAGGTCCGGTCGAGCGTAGACATGGGAAATGAACTTAGATGATGCTGCATCCCGACGAATATCTGGCGGGGTGGGGTGCGATCAAGAGTAACGCCAAGATAGACTGGCTGGGCATCATGCCGGATTCTCGTATCGTCAAGCTGCACATTAAGCTCACGCGAGGCCGAGGCATGGTGTAGATGGAAAACAGATGATACCGTTTTTGCAGTGCTAGGGATTAGTCGCCATTTTTTACAGTAATCAGATATCAGAGACATGTCTTTCATGAGTGTTTCTTCGAGGATGTCAAACTTGGATGCCTGAGTTGCACAGCAGATGTCATCTCATCGGCGTAGATGAACTTCCTTGAAGAAGTTTCTGGGAGGTCATTGATGTAAATATTAAATAGCGTAGGTGCCAGAACAGAGCCCTGGGGAGGCCACTTGAGACAAGTCTCCATCTGCTAGACTTGTCACCCAGATGCACCCGGAATCTTCTGTTTTGTAGAAGAAACGATATAGTGTTGGCCACCCATGGAGGCAGGCATCTTGAGATCTTGACTAGGAGACCACAGTGCCAGACCGTGTGATAGGCTGCTGTGAGATCAACAAAGACAGCACCTGTCTTTAAATTCTGGAATCCATTTTCAATGTAAGTTGAGAGGGCCAGGGCTTGCTGTGCTACTATTGGTGTATTTTTATAGCTCTTTTGTGGGTCTTTGACATATTTAGATAGGCCTTCATTGGGTGCATATATGTTAATAATTGTTAAGTCCTCTTGGTTTACTGATCCTCTGAGAACTATGTAACGTCCGTACCATCTTTTATTACTTTATGTATTTTGAAGTCTATTGTGTTAGAGATGAGAATAGCTGTTCGTGCCTTTTTGTGTGTGTGGTCCGTTAGCTTGTATGATAGTTTTTCGTTCTTTCACTTTGAGTCTGAGTTTTTCTTTTTGAGTTAGGTAGAATTCCTATATACAGCATATGGTTGGATTGTGTTTTCCGATTCATCTTCCTACTTTGTGCCTTTTAATGGGTGAATTTAGGCTATTGACATTGATATTATGATTTATGGTATTTCAGTATCATTATTTAGTACTTTCTTTGTGTGTTTAGTATATAATTTTTTTCTTGATGACATTGTTAATGCTCATAGGAGGCCTTTAAGAACTTCTTTCATGGTGGGCTTGGTGATAGTTGACTCCTTTAACTGTTGCTTGTCTGAGAAAGTTTTTATCCCTCTATCTAGTCTGAATGGTAGTCTAGCAGGATATACTATTCTTGGTTGGAAGCCTTTCTCATTGAGTGCTCAATATATATCTTGCTATTCTCTTTTGGCTTTTAGAGTTTATGTAGAGAAGTCTGCTGATAGTCTTTTAGGTTTTTTATCATTATGTGACTTTTTGTTTTTCTCTTGCAGCCTTCAGGATCCTTCTTTACTGTACTTTTTTTTTTTTTTCCATTGTAACTACCATGTGACGGTTTATAAAGAGCTATAACCCTGGTGGCAAAAAAAAGAACAACTTTTATATATGTGCAAACAGTGAGTTAGTTATTATTGGGAATAATCATGTAAGTTCTATTTGAGCTGAATCCAAACTCAACCAATGGCTTCTAGTTTTCCTCAAGATACATATCAAAGCTCCAACTGTAAGCTGCAAGTTTAACTGTGGGTTATTGTGTAAACCTCTTTCTCATTCCCTTTATAGTTTTTTACACTTTTCTCTTGTCACTCATGCTCTGAATAGTTTTCATTGCAATATATATACACACATATATATGTATCTGGAATGTTATTTTAAATATTCACTTGACTCTTGCATTATTTAGATAAATATCTAATTTATTTTAAAGGAAAAAAACCTTGTGGAAGGGATCATAAATCATGATAATGTGTGTACAAGTGTTGCCTTTCCAGTTTATATTTATTCGATTCTCACTTGATACCTGCAAAATGTTTTAATTTGGGCAGGGGTAGATAGCATAAGTGTTATGTAAAGAGACTCCCATGCCTGAGTCTCCAAAGTCTCAGGTTCAGTCCCCTGTAATACTATAAACTAGAGCTGAGCTCTGATCAAGCACACAAAAAATAAAATAAAATAAATTGTTTTAATTCCTGAATGCCTTAATTAAATAGAAAATGTAGAAGTAAGCCTATCCTGACATTTTTATATAAAATAATATTTTAATTCTGTCTTTATATTCTTATATTGTCACCTGCAATTTTATTTTGCATCAATTTCCCTGTTTATATTCTGTGGACATATACATAGAATAGCATATAAATACTCCATGTACATTTGAAAATAACGCATATCCAATGATTGGAGTAGTGTGACATTAAATGTCAGCTAGGTTGTATAGTAATAAAAAAAAAAAAAGAAGAGGGGCCCAGGCAGTAGTGCAGCGGGTTAAGCTAAGCACACATGGCGTAAAGTGCAAGGACTAGCGTAAGGATCCTGGTTCAAGCCCCTGGCTCTCTACCTGCAGGAGGGTCGCTTCACAAGTGGTGAAGCTGGTCTGCAGATGTTTGTCTTTCTCTCCCCCTCTCTTTCCCTCCTCCTTCAATTTATCTCTGTCCTACCCAACAACAATGACAGCAATAATAATAACCACAACAATGATTAAAAAACAACAAGAGCAACAAAAAGGAAAAAACAGCCTCCAGGAGCAGTGTATTTACGTAGTGCAGGCACCAAGTCCCAGCAATAACCCTGGAGGCACACACACACACACACACACACACACACACACACACACACACAGAAAGAACAGAATTGGTATTAAAACGTATTGAATGAATGAATGAATGAATACTTTGCCATAAGGAAAGTATAAATCAACTTAACTATTCCTAAACCCTATAAATTTTATGTTTCATTTGTATGGGACAAGGGGGTTGACAAACAGAACAGAACTCATTTTCAAAGAAGGAGTTAGATAAGTTAAATCACTGGAGGACTGCTATACTACTTACTGTTGTTCTCTTATACTTACTACTTGAAGAATCAAAATTACTATTAGAAATCAGAAATACTTACCAAAAAGTCACAAATTTCACCTGATATACTGTTCATCTCTATTACTTTTTGCCCATACCATGATGTTCTCTTGATTTAATTTGCTAGTTTTTTATCCATAGATTTGATGACCCTCTCACATAGAGTAAGATGGTTTAAAATTCAACCACTACTTGTATCTGAACACTTAGATTCTATCAAACTTTTCTAACTATATACCCTCTCTCCAACTAAACTCCCTCTGACACTATTTGAAATAATAATTAATACTTTTTTCATTCAGACCCAATTATTATAATTTTCTGAATCTTTTAATTCCCTTTTCTTACTAAGCATAGTTAGCAACCTAATTACTTAGCAACTGCATTACTTTCTCAGTTCTTTAAGACCCTTGCTAATATCCTCACCCACTTCAGAGTTGAATTCCTCTCCAGAGTTTTGCTAAATAGCAGCTCAATTTCAGTGTTCCTGAACCTAAGGGGGAGTGTGATCTGAATGCTATTTTGGGAATAATTTTCCAGTTTATTTTTACACTATCTTCTACATAGCCCGTTAGCTCCTCTAAAGTGTAGGTTTAATGAAAGTATTACTTTTCTAATAGATTTTGAGAGAAAATCAAACAAATCAAAATGAAATAACTTACTTGATTCTATTGTGAAAAACTTTGGTATTGATTCTTTTCTGTCATTCCACTCTCCAACCTCTCTATGGAATTTTTCATTTTTATTATTCCACTGTGTTAAACAGAGATTACCATATCCCCCTATTTCCTTTGCTATCTGGTATTGATCATATGCCCATATTATAGCAATATAATACCAGTAAAAATAGCTAAATCAAAACATGTTCATCACTTGAAAATGAATATATTCCCTCAGAAGCATAATTTGATGTTATGAGCTTAATTTCTTTGCCAGTGTCAATATATAAATAATAAAATATTTTCATCCTTTCTAATCCAGTATTACAAATATTAGATTAGATGACAGGTCTTTTTGTTTTTATATCAGTTTTATTCAATATGGTATAATTATATCTAATGTATAGTACTAGAATTTTAAATTTACTTGTTTGATACTTAACATAAATACCACTGTAACTGTGACATTATACACTTATACAATTGTATGGATTTCTTTTTTTAATATTTATTTATAAAAAAGGAAACACTGACAAAAAACATAGGATAAGAAGGTACAACTCCACATAATTCCCACCACCAGAACTTCATATCCCATCTCCTCCCCTGATAGCTTTCCTAGCCTTTATCTCTCTGGGATTATGGACCCAGAGTCTTTATGGGGTGCAGAAGGTGGAAGGTCTGGCTTCTGTAATTGCCTCCCCGCTGAACATGGGCATTGGCAGGTCGATCCGTACTCCCAGCATGTCTCTCTCTTTCCCTAGTGAGGCAGGGCTCTGGGGAATTGGGGCTCCAGGACACATTGGTGAGGTTCTCTGCCCAGGGAAATGTGATTTGGCACAGTGGTAGCATCTGGAACCTGGTGGCTGAAAAAAGTTAACATACAAAGCCAAACAAGTTGTTGACTAATCATGAACCTAAAGGCTGGAGTAGTTAATATGAGGAGTTGGGAGGGTCCTCCCTTTTGTAGATAGCTAGTAGGCATATTTTAGTTATATTCCAAAGGGCCTGTAGCTATACTAGTTTTTTTTTTTTTCCTGAGCCTGAAATCTGATATGCCAGTGGATCCAAGTTATTGTCTGGGGAGATGATGTCATGACTAGAAAAAGGAACAGAAAGCTGAATCAGGGAAGAGAGTAGCTCCCAAATATGGGAAAGGTATATAAATATTATTGATTGTAAACCCCATCAATTTGATATGATCTGATCTGGGGCCCATATTCAGCTTAGGAGCCTCTGTGACCTCTGCATCCCTGTAGATCTGAGCTCACATTCTGTGGTTATGAGTATGTTCCAAGCTGCCCCAATTTCAGAACCCATCTTCCTCACATGGAAGATAGAGTATGTTGTCCAGTCTCCCTTTGGAGGATGGAACATTCTCTACTGTTGTTGATCCATGTTGAGGGCAAGGTCCTATGGGAGTCCACCATTGTGTTGTTCCTGATATAGATGACCAATAACAATGGAGAGAGGGATTTATTCGAGGTCTAGGCTCATCATGTCTGTTTGGGAATCTTATAACTCCATGACTAGGGCCCCAGCTGATGGGGTGGCCTGATAGTGACTGAAGAATCATCATTAAAGTATGCCAGTCTCTTGGCCTTATTCAGCTTTTGCAGTCCTTACTTTGATAAGGTTAGCTTTGGAGTGAGTGAGGGGAAGTATAATAATAGGAAGTAGGTGAGGAGAGTATCCACATCTAAGTAGACACTATTTCATTAGGAACTTTATGGTGTCTTTTTAGGTCTTTCTACTTGCTTGATGCATATATTGACTCACTGCAGACTATTGTGCACTTTTGCTTTCAGGTATATATTTTGCCCTAATTTGTCATTTTGTCATGTACACATGACACATGTGTACATCTGCCCTATCTCATGGGACCTGGTCTATATATAGGTTTTGGGACTTTGTTAGGCAGTGGACCACCCGAAATAGAATTAGAGAATCCTATGAAAGGAAAGATCTCACCCAAGTAATGAGACTGAAGGATTAACATTCCACGCCTGACTTCTCTGAACTTAGTCCAAAGTGGTACTCGTTGCATTGATTAGGTTTGGATCATGAGATGAAATACCATTTGATGTGAATTGAGAGAGGCTTGCAGGAAATTGAGCCTCACCATAGAGGTTCTAGGACTGAGGGAAATATAGGCTCTATAGAGGAAGTGGGAGGGAGGTTCCTGCTGTCTTAGGGTTTAAGAAGACGATAGTTATTGCTATAATCATATTATTTGGCAATTGGGTTATTTTGAAAACCTCTTAGTAGCTACCATTCAATAATGATTGATAAACTCATTTGAAAAGTTTATATTAGAGATAAAAGCTATCTAACCTAGTAGAATATATGCTTTCCCATTTGTGGGCTGGTTCAAACCCTGGTTTCACATGGGAATATCTCAGTATTGGGGGAAGCTATGGTACTTTGGTGTCTCCTTTTCTCTGTCTTTCTCTCTGAAAAAAAAAGTTAGTCTTGGAGCAGTGAAATTGCAGATGTGTAATCCTGGAACTGAAAAAATATATATATTATTTTTTCTGTTAAAGGAAAGTTTGTTATGTTGAATTTGTAAGAGAGTTATTAGGCAAATATAGGTTATCTATAAGCTTCATTGTGTAAGTTTTTCTAGTTTCAGTGGAAGAATAAGGAAGTTCACAATTGGATTGGCATAGCTTCGGCAATTTTTCTGGAGCATATACTGGATGGCCGGGAACTCAAAATGAAATGAGTATGGTAACCGTCAAATTGGAAATTTTATAAATTATTTGACTTAATAACATCAAGTAGGATGTAACTTTTAATTTCCCTTAACCCATTCCTGGAATCAGTTGAGTAAATAGCAGTAGAATCACTCCTTACATAAGGGCAACAACCATAAAATAAATGACAGAGGTGAATAACATATGTTTCTAAGTAGAATGTATAGTTTGAGCTTCGATTAGAATTTAAATTTTCTATATTTACAATATAGGTTGTATTAAAGGTGACTCTTGCATTCCTAGAATTCTTGGGGTAAAGGAAGGTTAACATGCTATGGGGCTAAGGTTAACATGCATTGGGGCTATTTTATCAGGTTGTGTCATATAGGAACAGAAATACATAAAATAATACATAGAAATGCGTAGTTAGACAACTGTGACCCTGTAGCTGAGCTGTTCCAAACTCTTACTGCATGATTTGGTTAATAAAACTCATCTTGATAATGACTGAATTGATTTGTTTTCATATTGTCTAAGGTTATCTTGTGCTACAAAGCATAATTTGGTGATGTGGCAAAGATCACATTGCCTAAGGGTCAGATGGTGGTGTACCTGGTTGAGTGCACATGTTACAGTGCACAAGGATCCAGGTTCAAGCCCCCAGTTCCCACCTGTAGGAGCAAAGCTTCACAAGTGGGAAAGCAATGCTGCAGGTGTTTCACTGTTACTCTCTCTCTCACTCTCTATCTCCCTCTTCTCTCAATTTCTCACTCTCTCTATCCAATAAGTACATAAAGATAATAAACAATTAAAAAAAGATCACATGGCCTAAAAAAGTAAAAAAAAAAGTATACTCTTTTACCTTTTGTGGAATAAGCTTGCTGATTCTTATAGAGCAATGAGCATTATTCTAAAAAAACTAAATTTTGTTAATTTCACAATGGAATAGTATATTTAGTTCACAGTGTAATAAATACATAACCCATGTATATTAACTCTTAAATATAAAAAACTTGAAATATTGGGGCCTGGGAAGTCTAGTGTCTACTTAGACTTGGATACCCTCCTTACCTATTTCCTATTATACTTCCCTCTCTCACTCCCAAGCTATCCTTATCAAAGCAAGGACTACAAAAGCTGAATAAGGGCAAGAGACTGGCATACTTTAATGATGACTCTTGAGTCACTATCAGGCCACCCCATCAGGTGGGTCCCTAGTCAGGGAGTTCTGAGATTCCCAAACAGACATGATGAGCCTAGATCACGAATAAATCCCTCTCTCCATTTTTACCAGTCATTCCTAGCAGGAACAACACAATAGACCCATTTGTGGGCTCCCATAGGAATGTCTTTTTGTTTGCAGACCCTCTAAAATACCCTACTGAGTCTGACCATATAACACAGAAAGACTAAAAGACTACAAATATATAAGAAAAACATAAATGATATGGTGATACACAGTCTGAATAAATTGAATAAATGCATTTACAAACACATACATACACACAACTTAGGAGTTTGACTATACCACTCTCATTTGTCTGTGTGTGTACAGCCTATGGAATGGCTGCTGTAAAACAAATGCTGAGACTTTGCTAGGAAATGCACCACCTGGAATGAAATTAGAGAATCCCATGAAAGGAAAGGTTTCACCCAAGTAATGAAGTAATGGGTTGACATTCCATGACTGACTTCTCTGGACAAAGTCTGAAGCAAAGCATACTGAGGTGGTACTCTTTACGTTGATTAGGTTGGGATCAGCAGATGTGATATCATTTGCTATGCATTGAGAGAAGCATGCAGGAAAGTGAGCCCCACTCTAGAGGTTCCAGGACTGGGGAAATGCAGGCTTTATAGAGGAAGTGGGAGGTTCCTGATGTCTTAGGGTTTAAGAAGGCAATAGATAGTTATTGCTATAATCACATTATTTGGCAATTGGGTTAACTTTGGCAATTGGGTTAACTTTGAAATATCCCTTTGTTAGGAATTGCTGTATCATACACAGCATCACCATACTTTATGTCCTTTGACATTATTTGTATATAGCTGTGCCACTGATTACTTCTGTTCTCCCTGGTCTAAGCTTTTAAGAGAGTCAGCATATCAAAGACTCAGCCTGTGGTCTGTGCAGTAAAAAGTTTGAGACATTCAATCAATTTTTCCCTCTCATATTAATTAAATAGTGATTTATATGACTACAAATTAATAAGAATGCACATAAACACCATTCCCAAGTCTAAAACATATATAGACCAGGTCCCCTGATATAGGGCATATGTTCACATGTATCCATAAATTAGGGCAAAATATATACCTGAAAGCAAAAGTACACAATAGTCTACAGTGAGTCAGTATGAAGTTCATAATGAAATAGTGTCTACTTAGACTTGGATACCCTCCTCACCTATTTCCTATTATACTTCCCTCACTTACTCCCAAGCTATCCTTATCAAAGCAAGGACTGCAAAAGCTGAATAAGGGCAAAAGACGGGCATACTTTAACGATGACTCTTTAGTCACTATCAGGCTACCCCATGAGCTGGGGCCCTAGTCAAGGAGTTCTGAGATTCCCAAACAGACATGATGAGCCTAGACCTCGAATAAACCCCTCTCTCCATTGTTACCAGTCATTCCTAGCAGGAACAACACAATAGATCCCTTTGTGGGCCCCCGTAGGACCTTTCCCTCAACTTGGATCAACAATTGTAGAGTGTTCCATCCTTTGAAGGGAGGCTGGGCAACATAATCCATGCTACACCTGAGGAAGATGGTTCCTGATATTGGGGCAGCTTGGAATGTTCCTTCTTAGGACCACAGAATGTGAGCTCAGATCTACAGGGATGCAGAGGTCACATAGGTTCCTAAGCTGAATATGGGCAACAGATCACATCAAATTGATGGGGTTTAAAGTCAACAATATTTATACACCTTTCCCATATTTGGGAGCTGCTCTCTTCCCTGATCCAGCTTTCTGGTCCTTTTTCCGGCCATGACATCATCTCCCCAGACAATAAATTGTATCTACCTGCATATCAGATGTTAGATTCAGGAAAAAAAAAGTATAGTCATGGGCCCTTTGGAATATAACTAAAATGTGCCTACAAGCTATCTAAAAAAGGGAGGACCCTGCCATCTGCACTACTCCAGCCATTAGGTTCATGATTAGTCAACAACTTGTTTGGCTTTATGTGTTAACTCTCTTTTCAGCCACCAGGTTCCAGATGCTAGCATGATGCCAACCAGACTTCCCTGGATAGACAACCCCACCAATGTGTCCTGGAGCCCCAATTCCTCCAGAACTCTGCCCACTAGTGAAAGAGAGAGACATGCTGGGAGTATGGATCCACCTGCCATCACCCATGTTCAGTGGGGAAGCAACTAAAGAAGCCAGACCTTCCACCTTCTACATCCCACAATGACCTTGGGTCCATACTCCCAGAGGGTTAGAGAACAGGAAAGCTATCATGGAAGGCGGGGGATGCAGAGTTCTGATGGTGGGAATTGTGTGGAGTTGTACCCCTCTTATCCTATGGTTTTGTCAGTGTTTCCTTTTTATAAATAAAAAAAATTGCTGAATGTTACATTCAGTTCTCACCTTTTCTCATAAAAAGAGATCTTTGCAAATTTCTTTCTTTTAGCAGAGGAGGTGCTAAAGTAGGTCTTTTGTAAATCCAAGTGTTGTAATTTGAACTTTCAGAAAGGAAGGGTGCCTGGAATAGTTCTATCACAAGAGGTTAGTGTTGCAGTTCAGCATCTTATTACAGTAGTTTTAATAGTAACTTAAATGGTTTATTTCTATCTTTTTGTGTAATTACCATGTTGATAAACTTTCTAGTTGAATTATCCAATTATTGTGTTTATACTAAGAAAAATTCCCCTCACTTTCTGTTGTCCTAGTTTCCCTTATTATTAAATTAATTCATTATACTTCACCATCTAAAAGTTTATGACTCTTGAGATTATTTACCAAAGGCTCTCACAGAAATAATTTAAGAAGAAATGGTAGAAGGTTCAAAAATTTTAGATACCTTTGATTAGCTTATTTTCTCCCAACTAGGAATTAGTGATTTACAGTATATTTGTTGATACATAGATATAACCTCTCAATCTCTGTGATACGTATTTGCAAGACACTCTCTCAATCTCTGCCCTTTTCTATCATCATGCCTCAAGAGCCTAGGACCCTTATATTTCTTTGAGATATAACCAAGATGTGGCAAAGGATATAACTTCATCATTTCAACAGTTTCATAGTATTCTATAATATATATATCATAATTTTCTTAGCCACTGCTTCTCAAATGTATCATTCTTATCTGACTATGTCATTGGTGCTGCTTTTCTTTCTGTTATCAATCACTGAGTCTGTAAAATTCTTTGCTACTAGTAATGTAAATTTGAATGTAAATGTAATGTAACTAGTAATGTAATTGGTAATGTAATTAGTAATGTAAATGTGAATTCAGTAAGATCCAGTGAACTTTGTTAACCAATGATATATATCTTGCTACAAATGATATTTGTTTGAGTTGATATCTTTTTTGCTTCAAATTGCTGACAACATATGGGACAGATCCATCAAACATTTGTTCAAAGATTTAACTCCTTCAAAATACCTTTCACTACAGGAAATACGAATTAGTTAACAACTCCTAATTATATTCCTTCAATCCAAACTTCCTCAATACATATATTATGCTGTCTTTTCTAAAATACATCATAAAATATGATTGATTATATTGCAGATCATTAGGAATTTTCAAATTTAATATTGGAACATTTTAATTTTTTGAGTCAAATACAGAATCATTGGGGTACTTGGATTGTTAAATAGATTATTAAGCATCTTTACTACAGGATCTAAAATAATCATATTAACTCCATATTTCATTCTGTGAAAGCAAATAATTTTTTTGGCATATGTTAAAATAGATTTACTGTGCTGGTTAAAAAAAACTATTAATTTTAGTGCCACTTAAAGTGACTTTCCATGGGGTTAAATGTTGGCTCACTTAGTAGAGTCCATTCATTACCATTTATGAAGACTGAATTGAAGTCTCATATCCTCACTATTAGGGAGGAAGCTTCAGAAACAATATAGCAGTGCTGCAGATGTCTCTTTGTCTCTTTCTCCCTCTTTCCTTCTCACCCTCTATAAAAACAAAAAGAAAATTAAAATGTGATTACTGTTAATGCTAGAGTGGTGTAGGCACCGAGCTCCAGTGACAACCCTGCAGGAGGGAGATAGAAAGACAAAAAGAAAGAAAGAGAGGAAGAGAGAAAGAAAGAAAGGACAGGAAAGGAAAAATAATAAAGGTAATCTGCCATGAATTCTTATTAGTGAAAATCAAGTAAAAAACTTCTAGGAATTATCTGGGCAGGAGGCTCTCAATTTCTGAAGCGATACGGTCAACACTCTAGCATCTGTGCAAGAACTGATTGAAGTAGTCAACAGATTTAATCAAGACAAAGTTTATCAGGTCACAGTTTAGGGCCATAGCAGTTAAAAAAAAAAAAAAACAGGATAAAAAGTTTGATATACAAGCCAAGAATTTTTCTAGAAAAAAAATCTTAGAAGAAAAATTTTAAGGGCAAAGAGAAGGAATTGATTCAAGACCTAGAATAAACAGTTCCACAGAGACACAATTCTGAATTATAGATGCTGTTTCTTTTCTAAGGAGGCCAGATTTGCAGGAATAATTTTATGTGATGATTCATCATTGATTCCATTTAAAGTAGAACTTCAGTTAAAATAAAGAAGTGTATCAGCTACTGATAAGATAGTTAGGTCTAGAAAATGTAAAAACTGTAAGCCTCAGTCCTGTGGGCCCTTTTGTCAAAATGATTGAGTTATCATCACAAAATCAATCAGTAAGCAACTGTACCTATATGAGGGCACTGTCACCATGGAACTTAAAAGTTAATGTGATGAAAGCAGAGTTGTATCTATGATATTTTAAAGTCAATGCCAATTGTCCTACTTCCTCTAGCAGTTTTATTTGGTCTAATTAACTTGAGTTGCTTTTAAAGAGCCTCACAGACTGTGAAAAAATTCATGCAGTTTCTAGTGATGCTAAATATCACATAAAACTACACTGAGTTTTTGAATCCTAGTTTTATGTATCTCCAGAGATCTCCTTAGTGACTTTCATCCTACCAGTTACTGGAATATAGAGGTTTTTTTTTTTTCCTACTGTAATATTGCTCAAAATTCAGAATTACTGGTGCTGTTAGATCATCTACCTTGTCTTTTCATTATGGTATAACACTCATGAGTATAGTAATGTCACCTCAAGAGTGTTTTTCTCACTTCTGCAATCCACAGGTTACTATCTATTTAAAATACATCTGATGAATATCTGAAAATGATAACAGTAAAATGGCTTACATTATATGATGAAGTTCTAACAATGTTTAAATATTGTATTCTAATAGTAATACACCAAAATTTAAAAGTTAAAAATTTTAAGTTTATTAAGATGCTTGTGGTAAAACACTTCTGTTATTTTATGGTGAAAATAACTTTGTTTTTTTCCTAATAGGCTTCCAAAAAACATACTTAAGGTTTTTTTTTTCTTTTTTTGTGATTTACAGTAATGACTGACAAAATTGTGGTATAAAAGGGGTACAATTCCTACCACTAGAGTTCCATATCCCATCACCTCCATTGGAAGGTTCCTTATTCTTTAACTCTCTGGGAGTATGGACCAAAGATCTTTGTGGAGTGCAGAAGGTGGGAAGTAAGGCTTCTATAATTGCTTCTCTACTGGACATGGGTCTTGACAGGTCAACCCATACCCTCAGCCTGTTTCTATGTATCCCTAGTGGGGTGGGGCTCAGGGGAGGTGAGGTTCCAGGACACATTGGTGAGGTCATCTGCCCAGGGAAGTAATATTGACGTCATGGCAGCATCTGAAACTTGGTGGCTGAAAAGCATTAAGATATAAAGCAGGATATTTTTTTTTGTAATAATCATAACCCAAAAGTAGGAGTATAGCAGATGAGATTTGGGGGTCTTTGTGTTGGAAGGAGCTGGGAAGTCCATTTTAGGTATATTCCAAGGGGCCCATGACTTTACTAGTTGTTGCCTGAGCCCAACAGCTAACACGTAGGTAGGTTAGGAGCATTGTCTTGGAAATGGTGTCAAAGTTGAGGATAGAACTAGGAAGCTGGATCAGGGCAGAGAGAAGCTCCCAAATATGGGAAAAGTATATAAATATTGTTAACTATAAAGACTATTGATCTGAGCAACAAGCATGCTTAGTTTTTAACATTATTTATCATAAAAATTCTAACTTCCATGATTGGCTTAATGTATCTAGGGTGTCAGAGTCTAAGAGTACTTTTTGTTTTTAAGATATATTACTTGAAGTAGAAGCAAATTTATATTTATGAAGTAAGGCATATTCTGAGCAGAAAAGAGTAAAAGTTGAATTTTAGTTGTATGTCTGAATCTAAATACAAGTTATTCTAAATGAAATCTCCAGTGTCAGGTTTGGCTAAGTGATAGCAAAAAATGAATTTCAGTCAAAATTTTGGACAGATTATTAATTAACTCAGATAGCATTTATCTTCTAAGATTAAAGAGGAAAATAGTACACTAAATAACAGTATTTTATAAAACCAATTTATGTAATATGGATTCTAGGAGACTTTTAAAATGAAGAACTATAGTTTTTAATTATGTTCTCTTATAATTAAAATACCACCTTGGACAGATTTTTACTAAACATTTTAACCTGATAATAACCTGATATATACAACCTAACTGCCAACATACTCTGGAAAAAAACAAGTGTCTTCTTTAAATTTGACACAGCTAGAATGTTCCATAAGAGACTTAGCAAATTTTCTGATGTGAGTTTATTTTTAAAAATGTATTCTAAATTGCATATGTTATTACTTACATTACTCTATGGTAACTTCTTTTAAGTTTAGTTGAACAGAAACAACTGTCTGTCTAAATAAATTGCTCCATTCAATTTGAAAGAAACGTGAATGATAGTGCATAAGGTAACATATGCATATACATGCAATTATGCACACACAATTGAACACATGCTCACAACTTATATCCTTGGGCCATGCAGTAGGAAAGTGAAATGAGCATCCGGACACTGGAGACAAATATCAATACTATGCATTGTAATACTTCCAGACATAGTCCCCAAACAATGCTAGTATTTCTTACATGAATATATATGTCATATTTCTTGTATAAGATATTTTTTGAGAGAAGTGGAGATTCTTAAAAATAATATTTAATTCCTTAAGAATATAGAATATTTATTTAAAAAATTTAATCCTTGTAATGTGACCCTAAAACTGGAAGGGCTACTCTAATTTATGTTAACACCAGTTTTCTGCCTCATGATTTATCTAGAATGTGTCCTTATATGTATAGCTTAGTGAGAAATCTTTTTAAGTTTTTATTAGGGGGGATATCTATCTATCTATCTATCTATCTATCTATCTATACAAAGCTATCTATATAGTTTTGGTACAACTGTAACATTTCTCAGTTTCTGCAAAACACTTACCCTTAGCCTAGGTCCTCCTCCACCATTATGCACCAGGACCTGAAAGCCCCTCTGAACAGCCCCCCAGTCTTTTACTTTGGTGCAATACATCAAACCCATTTCAAGTTCTACTTTGTGTCCCCCCTTTCTTTTCTTGCTCCTTAACTTTGTCTATGAGTGAGATCATCCCATATTCATTCTTCTCTTTCTCACTTAACACAGTTTATCTCACTTAACACAATTCCTTCATGTTCCATCCAAGTTGAAGTGAAGGTGGTGAATTTCCCATTCTTTATAGCTGAGTGGTATTCCATTATGCATATGTATCAAAGCTTTCTTAGCCACTCATCTGTTGGACACCTAGGTTGCTTCCAGGTATTACAAATTATGCTGCTATTAGTATAGGGATTATGTCTTGATTCTCATGTAGAAGGTATGCATTAAATGAAAGCTACTGTTATTGTTACAATACAAATACCTAATATCTAGAATTAGACTGCCTGGATATGTATCCTAATTTAAAGTATCGCTTTCTCTAGCTAGGACACCTCTTGACTTTTCTCTTTCTTTATGACATATGTCTTAGTTTTTTTAAAAAATAAAATTGGTTTACATTAGATATCTTTATAGTTTGAAGATTAAATAAGATTATCTACTAAAGTTTCACGTCAGTGTCTGGTGCAAAATATTAACTAAGAGGTACCATGTGCAATCGCCCATGTTCAAACTCATGATCCCTGTAAAAGGCAGGCTTCATGAGCAGTGAAGCTCTGCTGCAAGTGTCTGTTTCTCTCTCTCTCTTCTCTGTGTCCTTTTCCTCTCAATTACTTTCTGTCCTATTAAATAAAATCTTCAGTAGATTAAAAATATTTAATGGGCAATGCATACAGCTTTATTAATTTGTTTTGTGGTTTGTCTGAAATGATGGGAACATTTTCCCCTCTTACCTCTCAAGTGAGCTTTTAAAACAGAAGAGTTAAAATTTTTAATTTTGGGGAGCCAGGCGGTAGCGCTGCAGGTTAAGCGCACATGGCGCAAAGCCCAAGGAACAGTGTCAGGATCCTGGTTTGAGCCCCAGCTCCCCACCTGCAGGGGAGTCACTTCACAGACAGTGAAGCAAGTCTGCAGGTGTCTATCTTTCTCTCCCCCTCTCTGTCTTCCTATCCTCTCTCCATTTCTCTCTGTCCTATCTAATAACGACGACATCAGTAACAACAACAATAATAACCACAACAATAAAAAAACAACAAGGGCAACAAAAGGGAATAAATAAATAATTTTTAAAATTTTATTATATATTCTGAGACTAAATTAAAACTCATTAAAGAAACATTATATACTCATTCAAAATATATCTAGTAGAAAATGTTAAAATAAAAGTCATACTTTAAAAATAATTTTAACCTCTTAAAACAAACTGACTCCTGGCAAGATGATTCAACTGTAAAGATGCCTACTTTGTCATGCATGTCACTCAGGTTCAAGCTTGGTCCCCATAGCACCAGGGGGAAGCTTTGATGCTGAGATATCTTTCCTTGATTAGAGTAAATTGACCTGAGCAGTGAAACCACAGTGATAACAAAACAAAGTCAAACAAAAAACAAGAAGAAAATAACTGATGTTAACAAGCAAATAAATTTCATGATAAAAATAAATATATGAATATGAGTATATATTTTTTATTGGATAGGACAGAAAGAAATTGAGAGAGGAGGGGGAGATTAAAGGGAGAAAGAAAAATAGACATTTTCAGACCTGCTTCACTGATCATGAAGTGTCCTGCCTGCAGGTGGGGAGTAGGGGCTTGAACCCGGATCCTTGTGCAGGTCCTTGTGCTTAGTACTATGTGTGCTTAACTGGGTGTGCCACCTCTTGGCCACAAATACACATTCTTTCCTCCTAACTCCAATATCACTTTATTGAGAGAATGCTGGTTTATAGGATTGTTGTTACAAGGAAATAGCAAGTTTTACAATAATAACATTATAAGCATCAACTCATGATTATTATGGCAAACGCTAGAAGAAGAAGAATTATGTCACATATGGTTAAGACATTTTTATTCATTCTTTGTGCAGAATATCTGTATAAGGTCAGGCTTATCATGACTATTTCACAGATTAAGAAACAGATCTAGAGAGAAAAGAGAAAAGTTTTTCTCAATGTTTCAAGGGTAACACCTAATGAAATAAGTATTTCAGTTTCATTCCTTTATGAATCCGTAACTCCTGTGTCTTTACTGTATTACTTCATCTGGTTAGCTCCTTAATACCCACATTTCCTTTTGCATGCACAGATATGAATTATATCTTAAATTTGTTTGGTGACCAAGAGAGGAAACTATATCCTACATTTAGCCCAGGGAGAGCTATGTACCTTCTCTTTAAATCTGTGGATCCTCTTTAAATTCTCCATAACTTTAAACAATATGACTCAGTCATCCTCAGAAGATTTGTTAATTAGTTAAGACATATATGTCTATATCATCTATATCTATCTATATCTATCTATCTATATATATATATATATATATCGCCAAGTTAAAAGTTTTCATCTAGCTTTCATTTTCAAATATACATTATGAAAACATGGATTTATTTTGTTTGGTTTTATTGTTCAAAAATGTATTTGAAATACACTTTCAAACTTCCCAAACCTGACTCTGGAGTTTGGTGTCTACCATACCAACTCATCTTTAAACAGGCCAAACATGAATACATTTTTCAGACTGTTCAATGCCTCAACAGCAACATAGAATATTCTCTTTACATTATTCACTAAGTACACTATATGGAGATAGATAGGTAGAGTAGTTTACCAGAAACTTAAGTGTTTAACAATGTAACCATAACTCACTTACTTACTTAATTTATTTACTTACTTACCAGAGCACGGCTCAGCTCAGGCTTAATGTGGTACAGGGGATTCAATCTGGGACTTTGTTGAAGACTCAGGCATGAACCTCTCTTTGTATAACTGTTATTCTACCTCCCTTGAATACTATATAGATATATCCTCCCTTGAATACTATATATATATATCCTCAAACTTCTTTATGTATTATGATACTTAAGTAGCACATTTGATAATGTGATAAGAAATTTGCCAAGATGCATGTTTTAAAGTAGCCAGATTAACTATCCTCACTATGAAATTCTTTATATGTTTTTTTTTCTGTAAATTCTCAAGCCCTTAATCTTTGTATTGAAATCAGACTGAACTGGGAAGATCTATTGTTCACTGTCTTTACTATTTCTTTTCTGTTGGAAATGAGATGACTGTGATCTTTGAATTTAGATTTTTCTCTTAAAAACACTTTATGAGAAGACTAAAGGCAGATGCTGTTACAATTTATGAAAGCATAGACAAGGCCTGCAACTGTTATGAATTATAATGAACTCTGCGACGCCCTGTTCCAGATGTAGCATTAATGCCTCAGAGACTCAGAAACTTACACAAATTTTGTGAACTAACTAAAAAAAATTTTTTTAATCATTTGACCTTCTTTCTCTAGTCTAATTTCACCTAATTTGCCATTGAAATTAAGAATTAAGATTAATTTCAGGGTTTATCTCAATTTTTAATGTTAGCATGTCTGTTTTTATAGACTCTTAAAATGCAGGTTTGAAACAATAAATGATAAGGGGGGAATTTTTATTCTAACAGTAGGATGCTTTCTTCCTGTGAAATTGTCAAGACTAATAAAATAAGCATAAACTCTATGTTAATGACTATACCTCTTGAACATAGACTCACCTCTACTATTTGCAAAATTCTGCAATTACTTAAATTATAGTCAACTTTGGGCATAAAATTGAACTTTTAATTATAGTTCATATACACAGAAAAAAATTACCACACAGAAAAAAGTCCTGAAAGCATACTAGTTGGCTTCATTTATTAAATTGCTGTAATGATATTTGAATTCTCAGTGCAAAACTATGGCCTTTATGTAGAGGATATCTCATTTAATTTTTATCTGTAGGAAATGTTGATGCAATATAGCACTAAATAAAGCAGAAACATGAGAAGGGCAGAGGTAATAGAAGAACAGGAAAAAGAAAAAGAAACTTGCTCAATCTGCAGTAGATTTTATTTCTTAATGGTTTCTTATTCCCTTTAAATGCCTTTCTCTTGCATCCCAAACAGAACAGTTGGCAGAGAACACAACAGATGGATGACAAGCTCAACACATGCAGTAGATCTGACACCCAGACACTTGACTTTTATTGGCTAAACAGCCAGATTTCAGGAATCTAATCTGCTATTGTTACTACTTGGTTTAATACACTGAGAATCTAGCTTAAAAATATTAAAATATTATAATGAAATTTTCGTGTACTCTACTTCTCTGCATAATTGAGTGGCTAATTATTTTACTCTTGTTTTAAAATGCTGCAATATACAAAAGGTGAGTTGAAAGATGTAATGAGTATTATAGAAAGGCACCTGTAATTTCAGATATATTTCTTTTTTATATTTATTTATTTATTTATTCTCTTTTGTTGCCCTTGTTTTATTGTTGTATTTACTGTTGTTGTTGTTATTGATGTCATTGTTGTTGGATAGGACAGAGAGAAATCGAGAGAGGACGGGAAGACAGAGAGGGGGAGAGAAAGATAGACGCCTACAGATCTGTTTCACTGCTTATGACTCCACTGAAGGTGGGGAGATGGGGGCTCAAACTAGGATCCTTATGCTGGTCCTTGTGCTTTGCGCCACCTGTGTTTAACCCACAGTGCTACCGCCTGACTCCCTCAGATAGATTTCTTAAAACAACTCTGAGCAAATGAACTTTAAGCCAGTGAAATCTTTAGGAATATAGGCTGTGTAAAGTGCAGAATGAACCTAAAGATAGAAGATTTGACAGGATGATCAGAGACAATTGCTCTTTCTTTTTTTTAATATTTATTTATTTTCCTTTTTGTTGCCCTTGTTTTTATTGTTATTGTAGTTATTGTTGTTGATGTCGTTGTTGGATAGGACAGAGAGAAATGGAGAGAGGAGGGAAACACAGAGAGGGGGAGAGAAAGACAGACACCTTTAGACCTGCGTTCTGTAAAACGACTCCCCTGCAGGTGGGTAGCCGGGGGCTCGAACCAGGAATCTCACACCGATCCTTGAGCTTAACCCGCTTCGCTACCTCCCGACTCCCAATTGCTATCTTTCTTCCCTACAAGTGAGAGTGGCATCAGTGCATTACCACACATTAGTAAACCCAAAGCTCAAGAATAAATACATTTTTTATCATATCTCTTTGGCATTAACAGTTTATTTATTCCGTTCAAATAGCACTTTATTTATATTACTGGTATGGATTAGGAATTTGTATCTATATCCTAATGAGTTTATGGAGAACAGGAATTGGTGTTTCTGATTCCTTTCATCCCACCCAACACCTGGCTCAGTGCATAGCATCTGACTGATTCTATGTTTGTTGAGTTGCTCAGAACTCAAGGGATATAACTTCAAACCAGAAATAAAAAAGATAAACAGAGGATGAATTTTAGAAAGCTGCTGTAAGGAGATTGGGAAAGACCTCTAATGGCAGTTATGCTTTAATGCAAGTCTTTTGTAGTGTCTATAAAAGCATCATACTTCAGAGTTTCCATAATTCATTAGTCAGGTATGAAAGTCAGCAAAAGGTACAGTCATTTCTTTCTAGGAATAAATAAAGCAGAAATAAGTGCATGTGTCTATATGATTTGTTTTCAGTTTTATCTTGAAAAAACTCTGCTCTCCCTTCTGTAACATAAATATTCAAATTATCTTGTTCTCATTTTAGCTACACTATTTTTGAAAATCTCCCAATTTCTTTAGACTGTTGCTAAGATGGTGTATGTTCTTGCTCCATATATTCACTACCATTTCCCTCATGGCCAAAGATAAGTAACCAATGACATTAGCATTATTAAAAATACAGTAAAAGTTAAGTGATATGGAGTGGAACTATAAATTTCTCATCACTAGGAATAATTTGGACAGGAAATTCTCTGCTCAGAGGTGGGATTTACAAAACAAAGGAAGAGAAAATAGAGGGTAAACTTTTAATTAGCTATATCCTATTTCAGAAGATACATGAACCTTAAAGAAGGGTGGTGGGCCACTATGGTTTTCCACAGTCTAAAAATGGGTTGACTTTTGGTTTGTTTCAAGTTCATGTGTTCAGTTCTCTTTATTCCACATATGAGTGAAATCATCCTGTAATTGTTCTTTATCTCCCTGCTTACTCACTAAGCACAATTTTCCCTAGTTCCATCCATTTTATCCCAAAGGACATGAAGTTATTTATTTATTTATTTATTTATTTTGCTGAGTTAAGTACTCCATTGAGTATATATCCCAAAACTTTTTTGTCCAGTCATCTGTTGAAAGGCATTTTGGTTCCATCAGGACCTGGAGAGAGATGAGGAAAAAGGGAGGGACATTTAGATGTAGTAACTGGGTTATGTATGGTTTGAAGGGGAAGAGAGGACTGGACTTGGAAGAAAAAGGGGGGTGGGGAATTACATGAAAATGTAGACAGACAGTTGTCTGCAACTTTGGGAGAACTGCAGTAGCTTGTAATGGAGGGGCTCAGTATTCAGAATTCTGGTGGTGGTAATGGTGTGGAATTATACCCCTGTTGATGTGTAATTTTGTAAGTCAATATTAAATCACTAATAAAATAAAAAATACAAAAGCCTTAAAAAAAAAAAGGTGATGACAGTTTACTTTTAATGAATGTCTTATAGCTCACAAAATGTGAAAAGTTCAAACACTTTTCTCTTTTTTTATTTAAGAAAGGATAAATTAACAAAACCATAGGGTAGGAGGGGTACAATTCCACACAATTCCCACCACCCAATCTCCATATCCCTCCCCCTCCCCTGATAGCTTTCCTACTCTCTATCCCTCTGGGAGCATGGACCCAGGGTCATTGTGGGTTGTAGAAGGTGGAAGGTCTGGCTTCTGTAATGGCTTCCCCGCTGAACATGGGCATTGACTGGTTGATCCATACTCCCAGTCTGCCTCTCTCTTTCTCTAGTAGGGTGTGTCTCTGGGGAAGCGGAGCTCCAGGACACATTGGTGGGGTCTTCAGTCCAGGGAAGCCTCGCCGGTATCCTGATGACATCTGGAACCTGGTGGCTGAAAAGAGAGTTAACATGCAAAAGCCAAACAAATTGTTGAGCAATCATGGACCCAAAGGTTGGAATAGTGGAGAGGAAGTGTTAGGGGGATACTCACTGCACACTCTAGTGTACTTCTGCTTTCAGGTATATATTTTGTGGTAGTTTATGGATACGTGTGAACGTATGCTCTCTCTCACAGAAACTGGTGTATATCTAGGTTTGGGGACTTTGTTAGAAAGTGAACCACCTGAGATGGAATTAGAGTATACTATGAAAGGAAAGGTCTCACCCGAGTAATGAAGCTGAAGGGTTGTCATTCCACACGTGAAGTCTCTGGACACAGTCTGAAGTGAAGCATGTTGAGGTGGCCATCGTTGCGTTGATTAGGTTGTGATTGGCAGATGCAGTATTATTTTATATGGATTGGGAGAGGCATACGGGAAAGTGGGCCCTATCCAAGGGTTCCAGGACTGGGGGAAGTAGAGATTCTATAGTGGAGATGTGAGGTTCCTGCTGTCTTAGGGTTCAAAAAGATAATCACATTATTTGGTAATTGGGTTAACTTTGAAAAGTCTTTTTGTTAGGGTTTGTTGTACAGTACCTGTACCTTGTATATAACTGTGCTATTGGTTGCTTCTTATCTACTTGGTCTAGGCTTTTGAGAGAATCCGCATATCAAATACACAGCCTATATATTAAAAAGACTCAGTCTGTGTTTTCAGTGTCTCTCAATCTCTTTTTAAGTTCTTTCACCTCTTTCTTAGTTTTCTCTAACTCATCCTCTGTCTGACTAATTCTGTTTTCTGCTTCTGTTAGTCTGCTTTCCCTTCCCTCAGCTTCTTTCTTCATTACAGCTATTTCAGCTTTCAGTTCTCTAATTGCCTCAAGATAATCAGTATTTTCCTTGGGGGTCTCAACTGTTGTTTCCCTAATACTGCCATTCCTTTCCTCCAATGTTGTTTTCATTTCTGTGATTAATAAGTTTATTATTGCTTGCATACTTTTCTTGTCTATGGTTACTTCTGGCTGATTTGTACTTTCTTCTGGGCTCTTGTCTTCATTCATTGGAGTAGCAGTTTTATTTGTTTTTGATCTACCCATTTTTTTGATTTATGTGTTTCTTTTTTTTTATGCTCTGTTGTTGTGTCTTGAGTACAAGCAACACTGTACTAAATACCTTTATGACAATTGCATTCACCAACCTCAGGAATTACAGTAGCAACTGAAGCAAGTATTGAAGCAGTTTAATCACTACCAGTTAGCCAAACAATGTCTCCAGTCTGTGAAATAATAGTAACCAAATCCCAGGGAAGAAGAAAGAGAAAAGAAAGAAGGGATAGCAAGAATAGACAGTTATGCAAATCTACTATCCACTGTATATTCTAGGGGTAACAAGAGGGGAAAGGGAAGTAGAGCAGAGATACACATATAGAGAGTCCACTCTGTGTCAGATTTCTTCCCCAAAATAATTCACAAATTCAGAAAGGCAAAGAAGAAGGAAGAAGTGTATGACAAGATAAAAAAAAAAAAGAGAGAGAAAAGAGAAAAGATAAGAAAAAGAGCTGTAATTAAAGAGCAGTGAAAGGAAAGGGTTTTTTTAAATTACTTTATTTTTAATTTAATTTAATTTAATTTTTTTAATTAGCTAGGAGGAGGAGGAAGGGGAGAGTCTGTAGAGGAGGTAGGAGTAACGAGACAAGTTCCTCCCACAATAGATAAGATGCCCACTACCCTAGCAATGAAAGATACCCTAAGAGTTAATTCTGATCAACCTAAAGGGGGGGAAGATATATGCCTTTATATAATATTAATAATAAAATAGAGCAGGGTAAAAAAAAAACCCTGTCCCAGATTACCTCAAACCTCATGAGCAGAGGCAGCTTATTGTTAAGAAAGAAATTCTATTTAAATCATGGACTAAAATACCAATTGGAAATCGAGAGAGAAGCATTTTTATTTCTCCTTATTTTGAAAATGGAAGGAAGAGACAGCAAGATTTCAATGAAGGCAACTAATGTTGGCTCACTCAGTAATTTTTGATGGACATTATTTAGAATTTGGCCCCAACCTGCCTGTGTCCCAAGCAACAGTGATTTGGAGCAAACATATTCTACTTACAAAATTAAATTGTAGATAAAACTTTGATACAAAATTATGCATCAGTATGTTAAATTAAAAAGTTTTAAAAAGACAATATTATTTTATATTTTAATATTTTTGACAAATAAGACAAACATGCTAATATTGTCTCTTGGGAATTAGGAACATGACAAGTGATTATAAATATGTCCTTCCACTAGGGAAAGAGAGAGACAGGCTGGGAGTATGGATCAAACTGTCAACACCCACGTTTAGTGGGGAAGCAGTTACAGAAGCCAGACCTTCCACCTTCTTCACCCCATAATAATCCTGGGTCCATGCTCCCAGAGGATTAAAGAGTAGAAAAGCTCTCAGGGGAGGGGATGGGATATGGAGTTCTGGTGGTGGGAGTTATGTGGAATTGTACCCCTCTTATCTTATGGTCTTGTTAATACTTCCATTTTATAAATTTAAAAAAATAGGGGAAAAGTATGTTCCTAACTAGTACATCTCTAGTATCTTCGAGAAGATCACTGAGAAGAAAGATGGACTTATGAATGCCACAACTGCAGATTTTAAGCTTCAGAAGTGTGCAAAGTATTTGAAAATCTTTCACATGTTAGCATGTCATGTATACTAGACTCATTTTCTGTGGAAGTAGTCAGTGTTATCTACTGAGTGTTAAGGAATTTAGAATTATGTTTTTTTTGTTTTTTTTTTAAATTTTTTATTTCAGAAAGGATTAGTGAACAAAAACATAAGGTAGAATTATGTTTTTATAATTTGTTCTCAGGAAATAGCAGAGGCCAGTCAACACTCATCACCAGATAACAAATTTTATTTGCAGCAATACTAAACCCTGGTGCCCACTGACAAAAATAAGTTCTTCTTCTTTTAAAAGTATTTTTAAATTTATTCTTTTATTGGATAGAGACTGAGGAAACTAAGATGGGAGAGAGAGAGAGAAAGAAAGAGAGACAGAGAGATGCCTACAGCTTTGCTTCACTCCTCATGGAGCTTCCCCTCTCCCCTGCAAATGGGGACTGGGGACGAGAACCTGGGTCTTTGTGCATGGTAACATGCTTTCTATCAGGTCCACTTGATTCCCCACCCATCCCCCACCCCGCCCAAGAAAAACATTCTTACTATTTAGAGACTTTTCAATACTCAATTAACAGTGTATCTGGGTGTAATACTAGCCTGACACTTTCTGGAGTGGCACTTTATGTGCCAGTACTGAATTTCAAAGCTCACTGTACATAAGAGTTGGATGTAGCAAAAAAAAAAAAAAAAAAGATTCCACTATATTCACTTTCTAAGTATTTTCCAAGTGTATTCGGTACTAGTGTATTTTATTGGATTATATGCCATATCTGGATAGCATGTGTAACTTGTAATATGATATAAAACATTATGTTGAGCTAAATGATGAAAATACTCAGCCTATTTTGGACAACTGAACATACTTCTCTGATGAGTAACAGCAGCTCAATTTTCATACGGTTCTCCCAGAAATAAAATATTTGCTGTGTTTTAGCTAGTTTTTTCCCAAAGGACATAGGAAGGTTTTAATACATTTGTGTAATGCCTGAAATTTAGATCTATAATGATTTTAAGTAATAGAAATGTTTCACCCTATAGACGATTACATTATATTTTATTAATGCCTCAACATTTAAATTATATTACTTAGCAATACAGTTTTGCCTCTTATGTTTTGTGATGGCAGTTTTACTATAGAAAACTTTTATATAATTTAAGAGAAACCTTGGTTTATTTGTATGTTGCCTTGAATACCTAAATAAAATTACTAGAATTCTCTAAAAATATTGTGAAATAACAGAGATATCTTTGGAATTACATAGACTATATTACTGTCATTTCAAGGTTTGAAGATAAATTTTCCTTTAGTGTGTTGAAATTTAATTTGTAAAGTCTAAGAAATGGATTGAAAACACTGTTGCCTTTTAAGCTAATTGCAAATGTGTACAAGAAGTAAAAGAGAGTAGTAGAATTGTTGCTTTAATATTAGCTGTATACATTTGGATATTTGGTCAATTCCTGTAAGTGGCTAAACTGCACTCCCATTTAGAATAAGCACATCCTCCCGGGAATATCTCTTAATAGCTGATGTGCTTTGTTAAAACAGACTTGTCAAACATATGAGACAACCTATGAATCCCAGTAAAGTGATAGAAATCTGCTGAAAACCTTATTTTAAATTGTAACCAGGTAAATGGGAAGAACTTAGAATTCTCACAGTTATTTTATATCTTCAAAATTGAACTAAAAGGAATCAATTAAGAAAGTATGTCTGTCTAACAGCTGCGTAGTACTCTACTGTGTATATGTACACAACTTTTTTAGCCATTTCTCTGTCATTGGTCATCTGGGTTGCTTCCAAGTTTGGGTTATTACAAACTGCTGCCATGAACATATGTGTACATAAGTCTTTTTAGATAGATGTTTTTTGTTTTCCCTGGGTAAATCTCCAGGGAAGGGATTGCTGGGTCATATTATGTTCTAATGAATCTGTAGACTGCTTCCTGTAGGGGTTGGACTAATATAGGTTATCTCTATTACAACAGAGTTGTCAGAACTTGGAGATATCATGTTGAGTGAGACAAACCAGAAAGAAAGATCAATACCAAATGATATCACTAGTAGTTAGAACTTACTAATAAAGGATTGTAAGGGAAAACAAGGTGAAACTTGGACTGGGTGTAGTATATTTCACCAAAGTAAAGGACTCTGGGAAAGGAGGGAAAGGAACAGGATGAAGGTACATGATGGTTCTAGTATGTGTTCTAGGTACAAATTAAAGGGAGATGAGAGGTTCTGCCTATGTGTGAAAGACTATACTGTAAGCCACTAACCAACCCCTCATAAAAATAAAGAACACAAAAATTTTAATAAACCCAATGAAAAAAAGAAAGTATATATGTAGGCATATTTCTATCAAGGTAGGTATATATAAACATATGTGGAGAGAGTATTTTCCATTTTAGACAAAATTATAATGAACAAACCCAAATTAAATATTTTTATGTTACAATATAAATAGATGGTTAAATGTACAAAAGTGAAGTATGGGTTCAATTTTCAGTTCTGTCACCTGCTGACTATGCATTCATTTGTAGTATGAGGATCATCACATAGTATGTGCCTAGCTCATAGCATATTATTCCATATTTTAATATTATACTTGGAAATTTGAAAGAAAGAAAATGAAATGAAAGATACTAGCATGTGATAAAACAAATTCTGTGGAGAGAAACAGCAAATCAAATCTCAGTTAGTGCCACTAGCTGGATAACCTTGAGCTAATCTCTGGAATCTTTGAGCCTGTTCTCTGTCTTCCTCTTTTGAAATGTGAATACTGGACCAGAGATAGTTTACTCTGGAAGAGCACAGAACTTATGTGTCTGAGGCTTCAGAAGCCACAAGTTCAATACTTAGCAGTATCTTATGCCTGAGTTGAGCAAAATTCTAGTTTCTTCACCTTACTCTCTACAATTCTTTTTATTTGTCAGTGTTTGCTTCTTATAAATAAAATAAAATTTATATATATATATATATATTCATGAAAAATATACCAGTAGTGGGGCTGGCAAAGATAGCTCACCTGAATAGTGCATTGTCCTGAGAGCCAGGTGGTGGTGCACCTGGTTGGGCGTACCTTATAATGTGCAAGGACCCAGGTTCAAGTCCTCAGTCCCCACCCACAGGGAGAAAGCTTCATGAGTGGTGAAGCAATGCTGCAGGTGTCTCTCTGTCTCTCTTCCTCTCTTCTCTCTCAATGTCTAGCTGTCTCCATCCAATAAATAAATTAAAAATAATAAAAATAAATTAAATGAAAATACTGTGCATACAGTTTTAAGATGAGCAAGAAATGGAAAGCCCCTACAGAGATGAACATTTAATATTAATCTAATTTTCCCTGCAACACTAGAGCAAGTTAATAAAGGCTACAAAATTTTTCTTTATTTTTATAACTAATAAAGCATATTCTGTGTCCTTCTTCTAGGGTGAAAATGGTCTACATGGAGTTCCAGGCTTACCTGGTCCAAAGGTAAAGAATTTTCTGTCTTTCATTTATTAAACTTTTAACACTGTGAAAATTGAATTTACACACATTACAAGAAAATTTCAGACAGTGAACGATGAAATTGACTTTCCTACAAGACTGTTAGAGGACCACTAACTGATATTTCCTAAGAAAATTTGTGAAGGTAATCTGTTCTCAAATGAATCACTTTTAAAAGAGAGCTTTATCAGAGAGCTTAAGTAATGGGTTTCTATAAGCAACAATTGTGATTTCTGTGGGTGATGGGAGTGTACTTCTTTGGGAACTATTCCACTGTTATTCTCCAGATTCTAAAATGAAGACTAGAGTACTCTTCACCTTTGATTAAATTAGATTGTATTTTATCTTTCTTTCTGTATGTCCCAAATTGAGCCAAACATGTGCAGTGACATAAAATATTAACTATTGCAAAGGTGCTATAACTAACCTCTTCAAAAATTAATAAAGACTTTTGCATTAGCTAGGACACATCTTCCTTTGCCTATTATTTTCTTTTTCTTATCAATGTAAACTTACCCAAGTTATCAGCAAACTTCATTTGTTCCCTTATATTACTCAAGGTCTGCTTTGTCCCACTGGAAAGGAATGTGATTGAGACTAAAATTACTGGAAACACAGAAACCAGTCTGTTTAAATTTTTTGAAGTTAATCTTAGGGGGAACAGCAGTCAAAATACCACCCAAATAATTCCACCACAACTTAGAAAGTATTATTTATGTAATATTAGATGCCCTCAGAGTCAAGAATATCACTTCTAATTTCTGGAGAAATTTTACATGTCTTAACAACAAGATGTCAGAAGTTACTGTTATACCTAGAGTTTTCTCAATATTTAAAATTACTATTAAAAGATAGACATTTATTTATAGTTAGCAACTCTGGAAAAATTCTCCTTAACTTGGCTTGATAATGACAATAAGGCTGAAGTGGCAAACTTGCAAATTATTTCACAGGAATTCTAGACAAAACCCATTGATACAGCATGTGCTTTATCTGCGAGTAGAGTTGCAAGCCAAGGAATGTACAGATTTATCTATTGGGAAATAGCTTTGGACTTCCCATCAGCTGTGGTGGCTCTATCAGGCTAACTTTGTGTGGGTGTTCTGGTGTGTTTAGCAGCATTGATGTCAGCTTGATGTAACAGATCAAAAAAAAATCTGTATTTAAAGAAAAGTGGTAGAAACAAATACCATGAATTTACTGGCAAATATAACGAAGTATCAGCCTTTTTTTTCTATATTACTACCTTTCTCAGAATATATTAAAGAGAAGTAATTATGTAATCACAGATGTATACATATATTTTATTAGGTATGTAGTATAATATAATATACACACTAACTGTACATATAGTAGAATTAATTAATTTTAATTTTATCAACTATTAAAGATAATTATTACAGAAGAGATTGGAAATAATAAAATGTCATTTCTTTAAAAAATTTTTTTTTAATTTACTTATTTATTTTTCCTTTTGTTGTCCTTGTTCTTTTTCATTGTTGTTGTAGTTATTGTTGTTGTTATTGATATTGTCATTGTTGTATAGGACAGAGAGAAATGGAGAGAGGAGGGGAAGACAGAGAGGGGGAGAGAAAAATAGACACCTTCAGACCTGCTTCACTGCCTGTGAAGTGACTCCCCTACAGGTGGGGAACCGGGGGCTTGAACCAGGATCCTTACACCAGTTCTTGCACCTTTGCGCCACGTGCACTTAACCTGCTGCACTACCACCCGACTCCCAGAAAGTGTCATTTCTTGTGTGCACTTAGAAGAAATGTTTTCACAGTGCTTTTTATAGGGTTGGATGAGTATCACCCATCCCACTTTCTGGTTATTTTGTCATGTAAATGCATGGCTTATAGAAAACATGCAATGAATGTACAGTACAACTACTATAAAGGATGAATACTAGGAACACCTATACAGAACTACATGAGAAATAGATTTTCAGTTAGAGATAAAAATCAAATTTTAGTTGGGGAAAGTTTATTTCAAACAGGGATTTATCCTTTTTTGGAGGAATTATGATAGTTAAGAGTCACCAGACTTAACAACTGCTAATTCTTTTCTTTGACTAAAAGGCAGGAGACCTGGATTACGGAGAGCTTGGTGCTGTATCAGAGCTGAAGCCATAACTCTGGGGTTCAGACTTGAGCTCATTCATCCAAAGCTCTCCCTAGAATGTAATTCCATAGAAACCAACTAGATAAAGCTGACTTAGTGAAATAATTAGAATGGTAATTAAAACAATAATGCCTAACTTAGTTTGTGTCAGATGCTGTAATATTGCGTTCAATTCTCAGAGCATCTATGAGAGTAATCTGTCTCTCAGGCTCTTTGAGAACTATATTGATTACCAGGGTGGAGCACATGATTTTGCTGGAGTGTGTAGTGATTTACAGCATGTATAAGTGTGAAATTAACCCTTGAATATAGAAAACTATACCATTTCAGTATTTAGTAATGTTGATTTGGGGGAAGTTAAAATATTGGAAATGATTTATTCATGATTGTCAACTATTTTCATATTTAGAAACATTATAGCTATTATAATAATAATTACTTATGTTAGAAATAGTGTTTCTGGAACCAAAGGTCCCATATTCAGTTCTTAACACTACCACAAGCCAGAGATGAGCAGTGCTATGGTTAAAAAATACACACACACACACACACACACACACACACACACACACACACACACACACACACACACACACACACTAGTGTTTCTGTTATTATAAGCACAATGTTTTTCTTCTACAGGGAGAGCAAGGTCTTGAAGGTGACAAAGGAGAAATTGGTGAAAAGGTAATTATTTCTCTTTCCATATTTATCTATAAAAAGTGAACTTGAAAATATTTGAAGTGCAATATATAACTTTTCACTATCATATACACTATTTCTGTAGAAATAATTTAAAACATTTGCTTAGTTAAGGTAGATATAATATATTAGTGATTGTCAGAAGTCATTCTGAGCTTGCTTATATAGCAGTCATACCTAGACATTTATACCTAGACATTCCAGTAGTTATACCTAGACATATAGTTATACCTAGAAATTCCAGTATTTATTAAGAATTATGGTTTTTATGTTGTTTTTCAGTGTTATTGACATGCACTAGGTCTCCTCATATTTAAATGATTTGTGTTGGCTTCTGTGTAGTTGGTTTATCAGTAGAATTTTTCCAAAGGAAGTAAAATTAAAAAGCCAACTGTACTAGGGTTCAACTGAAAAGATATGGTACACACAAAATAAAATAGCTTGAAAGAATTTAATGAGAAACTATTTAAAAGGTTTGGACAAGATATAAAGAAAATCACAGGGTTTGTTTCAGGGTACATCAGATACTATCAGGTTACAGTTAACTTCTAAAATCTCACATGGGTATAGATGTAGAATCAGAGAAAACATTGTGGAAGTATATAGATAGGCATCTAGGGAAGCAGTTAAACTAATTCAAGCAGTTATGAACAATTTTATAGCTTTCTACTGCAAGAACAATGACTAGAAGTACTTTAGTCACCCAAAATTTCTTTTAAGACAGTCATTTGAATTCTGAATTTCATTGTCTGAATTCACTTTTCATCAGAACAAAAACAGTACTACTCCTTTGTTTCATAAAATTGCATATAATTGGACAATCAGAATGAGGATGAGAAAGGACAAGAGATAACCTCATATTAGAAAGTACTGCCTTGAATTAGTTTTCTTGGCAGTAATTAGTTATTTTCTTCTTCAATATTGTTTGTAGACCGAATGAACATCTGTTATAGTTATAAGACAGATAACATGTGATGATAATTTCTTCTACTCACAGAAATGTGCAGTGGAGAAAGCAGCTATCTACTAATCATAAAATTGAGGATAATTCCATTAAGTGATGACTGTTTTTTATAGCCTTTCCTTTTCAGAATCTTGAGGGAGTCTGGCTCCATAGTGTGCGAGCTCCTGCAAGGGTTTGAAGGAGGGGAGAGAAATGAAAACATTAAGAGGCAAGGAACCTTGGAACCATTCAGGGCATTGCCTGGAGTGAAATGCTGAACACACTTATTGGGACATATTTATACAGCAAATTTTGGCAAAATTCCCCATAAATTTGAAGCCTTCACTCAATTATGTAGTGATATGTCTTACTGGACTGAGACATTTTCTCACTCTTAAGTCTAGTCTGGGAAAAGGTCAGAAGCAAAGGGTGATAGCCTTTTCTGCATGTAACTTCAGAGATCTTGCGAGTTTTAGCATGCCCACAAAGGTTTGCTGCTGAATAGCTAATTAGCATGTGTCATGGAGGATTTGCCTCTAAAAGCCAATTCACAGTTCTACTATTAGGTTTGTCTCAGAAAGGTTTTGACTATTTCTCTCTATAGGTTAGTATGACCTGTCTTCTACAGAATCTTTTGAATATTTTGGGTTTAAATAATAGTATTGTAATGCCATACCTTAAAACAAATGCTTTATTTACATATATATATATATATATATATATATATATATATATATATATATATATATATATATCATGTTTTACTTAGTGGAATTTTACCTATAGGAACAAGTGAGATTAGAAAATAAAAACTTGCATCCTCTATCATTTAAAGTCAACATCTCATTAAATTTTTAATGACTATTTTGCTGTTTGTATACATAGTATTGTTCATCAGTGCTGGGCTAGCTTCGCTGGCGGGAGACAGACGACCAGGGACTCATGGCTGAGCTGGAAAGCAGTATCTCTTTATTCATGTAGAACGCAGCACAATCTAAGCCATCTAAACTAAACTAACTATATTCACAGTCCTGTCCATATATATATATATATATATATATATATATATATATATGTCCATATATTTGCCAAGTAGGGTGGAAACAGGATGTGACATAGAGAGGGTGGAGCAAAAAGTGACTGGTGCAAATCAGGGTGTACTACAAGAGGGGGCGGAGCAAAAAGACATCATGAACCAGTGGGGATTAAACCAATGCCCTGCAGGCAGGGTAGTGCTTAGTTAACAGTGGTTATGTAAATAGAATACAGTGTTAAGCAGGGGGAATTAAACCAATGAAACAGAAGGGGTTTTAGAAGCAGAATTAGAAGCATACCAACAATTCCCCCTTTCTTTTTAACTAATGGTCATAGTATCAGGAGTGCAGGGTGAACAGAAACCTATATCATACAGGCATTTTCAAAAGAACTGGAACAAGACATGGAGGAACAAAATAGGAGAGCAGCAAGAACCAGTGTGATGCCAAGGGGAGGCCTGACGGGGGCGTTTCCTACCTCAAAGGGCAGTGCCTAGCAGGCGAAAGGGCATTTCTTGCCTCTGGGGGCATCTATTGCCTCAAAGGGTGTTTCCTACCTCAGAGGGCCTTTCCTGCCTCTGGGTGCAGGACCTAGTAAGGAGGAGAGGTTTCCTGCCTCTGGGCATAGGGCCTGCAGGTGAGGGGGTGTGACCTAGGCAGCTGGGTGCGGTCAGTCTTTGAGAAACCCAGCAGCGTAAAGGGAAGCTGCTGTAAAGTTGTATGAGGTGTCCAAGAGGTGTACTAGTAAGTCCGATGGAAGTGTCAGTCCAAAGTAGATGACCATGGAAGAAATGCCAGGGGATGAAACGCTGCACGTCTGTCTCAATGGGGAATGTCAGCCACCGGAATTCCGCTTTTCTGTAAAGAGTGAGCTTTGGAGTCTGTGAATCTGTTTCTTCAGGTCGTGCCAGGTCACATCATTGGTTTCGGGGGGGAGGGGGCTGCTGTAGTCGTGCTATATTGTGGGCAATGTCAGAGAACAGGGGTCCAAATGGATTTCCGGGGTTCCATTTGAGCAGATGCTTTTTCATGTGAAGACTTGACAGCTGTAATTCACTTACTTGTCAAACAAAACTTGTAGCAGATTAGAAGTTTACTATAATTGATAACTCCATTATAATTGGAAGTCCTTTCTAGTATGATTTTTAGGTTGTTTAAACAGTTTAAACTCAATAAAATGTGGAAAGGTAAACAGTATAACCACGGTTAGAAGCCTCAGGCATGAGAATCATTAATATAATCATTGCACTATCTGCCCCACCCATAACTCATACAGTTTTCAGGATTAAACGTTTCAGATTTATGCCAAGACATAAAAAAAAAAAATCAAAAGAGGAAAAAAATTTTTTTTTGTATTGTTTCTGGATGTCTCTAGAAATCATGGCTGCATCCAGCATTTTTTTTTAAGTCAATGTCATACAAAAATTCAGTCATTCAAATCACTCTCTTATGAAACGCAACTGAAAGCAGACAGCAAACTTAAGATATTCAGAGAGAACAATGAGGGGGGTGAATGAGAGAAAAGCTGTAGGCAGTTTTTGCTTCTTTCACCTTTAACCAGATTATCCAGATCTCACCATGTAACATGAGTCCCCAGAGGGCATCCTAGTCCAAAAAAAGCTCCTCAAAATTCCATTTAGGGTGCTTCTGACGGTTCCTGCAGGATTGCTGCAGGCATCCATTTTTAAAAGTGTCTTCCCATCGAAGAAAAAATGGAATTAGGAGGGTAGAACTAACCACGTGTCTCTATTCTTGGGGACTGCCAGGGTACTGCAGAATGCTCTTTAAATTAGAGTAGTCCTTCTCTGTGGGAAACATGGGAGAGGAAGTCCAGAAAGTCCCAGGGGAAATCTCCGTGCATATCCCAAGCTCTATGATCATGGTCATAAAGAACCAAATTGTGGCCCGGAGCAAAATGTAGTCCTTCTTCTCAGGAAACTTGGGAGAGGGAATCCAGAAAGTCCAAGGAGAAATCCGTGCATCTTCCAAGCTCTACGATCATAGTCATAAGAAACCAAAGTTCCCAGTCAGGGAACCAAAGTGTGGTCCAGAACAAAATGTTCCAGAGACAGAGAAACTGTCTCATGACGAAACAGTAGAGGCTTTGGGAAACCTCTTCATAAATAGAAAGGCAGCCCATAGTGGATAGGTAGCCAAGTTTACTTATCTGGGGGATGGGCAGGTTAGGTCCCACATTGGTTGGGCGCCATATGCCAGTCCCTGTTCAGGGCGCCATTATGCCAGACTAGCTTCACGGACGAGAGACAGGTGACCAGGGACTCATGGCTGAGTGGTACACAGATCAATCTTTATTTATGCGGAACGCAGCACAATCTAAGCCATCTAAACTAAACTAACTATATTCATGATCCTGTCCTTATATATATACTTGCCAAGCAGGGTGGAAACAGGATGTGACGTAGAGAGGGTGGAGCAAAAAGTGACTGGTGCAAATCAGGGTGTATGACAAGAGGGGGTGGAGCAAAAAGACATCATGAACCAATGGGGATTAAACCAATGCCCTGCAGGCAGGGTAGTGCTTAGTTAACAGTGGTTAGTTATGTAAATAGAATACAGTGTTAAGGGGGATTAAACCAATGAAACAGAAGGGGTTTTAGAAGCAGAATTAGAAGCATACCAACACATTAGTAGACTTCTATACAGTCTGAAAAATTCCATTTGACTTAAAGGTCTCCTTTTAACTCCTTGTCTCTTATTTATTGCCACTTTCAAACTTGTTTCAAATAATTTCACTGTAAAGTGAAACTACTGATGGAGAATTATTCTCAGGGAAAAAAGCATCAAATAGAGATGATAATACCTTTTCTTAAAAATAATATTTTATTTATTTATTTTAAAATATTTATTTATTCCCTTTTGTTGCCCTTGTTGTTTTATTGTTGTAGGTATTATTGTTGTTGCCGTTGATGTCATCGTTGTTAGATAAAACAGAGAGAAATGGAGAGGAGGGGAAGACAGAGAGGGGGAGAGAAAGATAGACACCTGCAGACCTGCTTCACTGCCTGTGAAGTGACTGCCCTGCAGGTGGGGAGCTGTGGGCTGGAACCAGGATCCTTACACAGGTCCTTGGGCTTGGTGCCACGTACGCTTAACCCGCTATGCTACCACCTGACTCCCTTATTTATTTATTGTTTAATGAGAGAGGGAGAGGTATTTATCAGACCACTGCTCAGCTTTGGCTTATGGTAGGTGCTGGGGATTGGATTTGGGAGCTCAGAGACTCATTCATGAGAGTCTTTTTGTTTAATAACCATTATGCTGTCTCCCCAGCCCAAGAAGATAGTATATTGAATGGGGACTAGTTCAAATCCCTTTTAGCTAGGAATAAGAATCACACAACTATAATATTTAAACTATATTTTTGACTTTTGTCATTCTTTTTTTGTTTTTGAATTTTTATTTAGAGATTTAATAATGATTAATAAGATTATAAGATAATAGGGGTACAATTCTATACAGTTCACACTACCAGAGTTCCATGTCCCATCCCTTCTATTGGAAGATTCCTTATTCTTTATCCCTCTGGGAGTATGGACCAAAATATTTTGTGGGGTCCAGAAGGTGGAAGGTCTGGCTTCTGTAACTGTTTCTTCTCTAGACATGGACATTGGCAGATCTATCCATACCCCTAGCCTGTTTCTATCTTTCCTTAGTTGGGTAGGGCTCTGGAAAGGTGAGACTTCAGGAGATTGTTGAGGTCATCTTTCCAGGGAAGTCAGGATGGCATCATAGTAGTGTCTGCAATTTGGTGGCCAAAAGATGGTAAGATATAAAACAGGAAAAATTGTTTAATAAACAGCAACCCAAAGGTAGGAATAAAGCAAATGAAATTAGGAGTCTTTGTGTATGCAGAAGCTTCGAGGAAGTCTATTTTAAGTATGTTTCAAGGGGTCCAAGACATTAGGAATTTTTGCCTGAGGCTGATAGCTATCATGAAGGTAGACTAAAATTATTGTCTGGGAAGATGGTGTCAGAGTTGAGAATAGGGCTAAAAAGCTGGATTGGGGCAGAGAGTAGCTCCCAAACATGAGGAAAGCATATACCTCTATATTACCATTAAACAAGTAAAATCTATGTTTATCTTAGATCCCACTTAAACTGGAAGTCTCTTCTCTTTCCAACTTGAGGCCAGATTCCATATACACAAAACCAGTTCGGATACAGTTTACTGCATCAACCTGCCCTAGATTTCCTATTTAGCACAGGAGCCTGTGTGACATCTGAGTCCCTGTCAGTCTGAGCTTGCAGTCCATGGTCATAGCTAGGAATATTCTAGGCTGTTCTTATTTCAGGACCAGTCTTCCTTGAGTGGCAGAGTGGGCTTACCCAGCCTTCCTTCAGAGAGTGGAGCAGCCCCTACTAGTGCTGCTCTCTAGTGAGGGCAAGGTCTTGGAGAGGCCCACAAGAAGGCTTATTATTATGTTCCTGATGGAAATGACCAGTGATGGTGGAGAGAGATCTATTAGAGGTCTAGGCCTATCATATTTATGTGGAAATCAAGGATTCCTTGACTAGAACCTCAGATTTTTGAGTGGCCTGCTATTTATCAAAAAGACTATCTTTAGGGGACAGGTGGTAGTGCAGTGGGTTAAGTACACATGGTGTAAAGTGCAAGGACCGGCTCAAGGATCCCAGTTCAATCCCCCAGATCCCCACCTGCAGGGGAGTTGCTTCACAAGCGACAAATAGGTCTGCAGGAATCTATCTTTCTCTTCCCCTCTCTGTCTTCCCCTCCTCTATTTCTTTCTGTCCTACCCAGCAACAACAAGAATGACAATAACAATAATAATAAGGGCAACAAAAATGGGAAAAATGAAAAATGGCTTCCAGGAGCAGTGGATTCGTAATGCAGGCACTGAGTCCCAGCAGTAACCCTGGAGAGAAAAAAAAAAAATAAAAGGACATCATTAAAGTGAGCCAGTCTCTTGCCCTTATCCAGATTTTGTAATCCTTTCTTTATCTGAGAAGGTTAGACTTTCTCCCAGTAGTTAAATAATTGAGTACTATATGTTGTATCCAAACTGGTTATGGGTATATAGAATCTGGCCTAAAGATAGGAAGGGAATAGACCTCCAATTTAGGTGGGATCTGAGATGAACATAAGTTTTACTGTATTTTACTTGTTTGGTGGTTATAATAAAGGTTGTCACAGGGGACAATAATTGTCCTTTCACTGATATATATTTTTGCCAGTATATCTCTTGGCCAGTTGTATATAGTATTGCTTTTAAAGACTGGTGGCATGTATAGTGTGGAACTATGCACTGAAATCTTATAATCTTGTAATATACTAATTAGGAAAAAAACAGTGAGATACCACTTCACTCCTGTCAAAATATTGTACATCAGAAATGATAACAACAACAAATGATGGAGAGGTTGTAGGGGTAAAAAAAAATCCTCTGCACTGCTAGTGGGAATGTAAGTTGGTCCAACTTCTGTGGAGAGTAGTCAAGAGAACCCTCACAAGGTTAAGGTTAGAAATGGACCTCTCGGGAGTTGGGCGATAGGGCAGTGGGTTAAGTGCACATGGTGCAAAACACAAGGACAGGTGTAAAGAAATGGACCTTTCATATGACCCAATAGTTCCCCTCCTGGAAATATATCCTAAAAAGTTAAATACACCCATCAAAAAAACATGTGTATATCTATGTTCATATCAGCACAATTTGTTTTTGTTTACTGTTGGATAGAGACAGAGAGAAATTGAGAAGGGAGGGAGGGAGAGGGAGAGGGAGAGAAAGACTTGTAGCCCTGCTTACTGCTTGTAAAGCCAGAATCTTGAACCTAGGTCCTTGTGGACCTTAGTGTGTGTGCTTAACCAGGTGTGCCACCACCTGGCCTCTATCAACAAATGAAAGAGAAAAAAATGGCTGCTGGGAGCAGTGAACTGATCATGCAGGCACAAGTTCCATAGACCAAAGGTTAGCTGTGATGACAATTAAAAAATAGTAATGTTCACTTAATTAATCTATTAAAATAAGAACGTGACTTAGGCTTTTTAAAATAAACTACACTGTTGAAGAAACTGTAAGCATTATCCAACATTTTATAGATTCTTGCTTATGTTTATTCAGACTTATGGGCATTATCTAGTGTGAACATCTTGATTTCTCGTTTTTCCTTTCACTCTAAGTTGAACTAATGCTAATAAGCACAACTACGTGGCATATATATATATATATCAGTCCTGCTTTAATTCCTCCTTTAAAGTGGAAAGCTACTTGTAAATTTCTAATGACATGTGACATTTATTCTCTTGTTACCATGGTCTGACCTAGGCTCTGTAATGCAATGTAATATGATGTTTATTTAAATTGGAGAAAGCAGTCATAGTTAAAATGCACTTTTTGTGTTTCATTATACATCCTTGGCAATTTTGCTCTGTGTGGAAAATTAAGACTGCAGTTATTAAATACTGTTATATTAAGTATTGCCCTTCCATCTACCACTCTAAAACAACTGCCAACATGTCACCTTACCTTCTATGAATCTTCTCTTGGTTCACCTTGTAGAGTACAACTATTATGCATTTGTTTCCTATACTCTGGTTAACATATACAACTTCTACAACATTTGGAAAAAACCTTCTAGTTTGATTTGACAGCTGACTTGAAACATGAAGAGGACAGATGGAGTAAAATAATAACTATTATTTCAAATCATGGCAGTTTATCTGTGGCCAATGCCAATTGGTATGGGGGTAATCGTGCCAACTTTCAATTAGCTATGGTAAGCAGGCAATTGGGAAGTATAATGGTAATCCCAAAGCTAAGCTCAAGGTTTAAGTGTTCACTATTGTAGATTGTGTGTCAATTTCTTGATTCCTTACAGTGCAAGTGAATAACTAGATTAGGTGAAATATGCTTGACTCTGTTACTGCTTCTTTTTTTTTTTTTTTTTGCCTCCAGGGTTATCGCTGGGGCTTGGTGCCTGCACTATGAATCCACTGCTCCTGGAGGCCATTTTTCCTATTTTGTTGCCCTTGTTGTAGTTGTTATTGTTGTATAGGACAGAGAGAAATTCAGAGAGGAGGGAAAGACAGAGAGGAGGACAGAAAGACACCTGCAGACCTGCTTCACCACCTGCAAAGCAACTCTCACCTGCAGGTGGGGAGCTGGGGGCTCAATCCGGGATCCTTATAGCGCTTTCTGCCATGTGTGCTCAACCTGCTATGCTACTGCCCGGCAGCCCCTGTTACTGCATCTTTTCATAGTTGTTATAGAGTCAAATGTAAAAATAAGAAAACAAAACAAAACAAAAGACAGACGGATGAAAACAACATCAACAGAGTAACCAGCAAGAGTTGTAATATTTCATTAGTATTAAGTATTTTAAACTGTAATTTATACTGATTTAATATTACTTTATTGGTATATTTTTATTTGACCATTTTCTTATTATTTGAAATTTATATCTCTTTGTGTTTGAATTTATTTTAACAAGTTCATCTAATGCAGAATTATCACAACTTGGTAAGCATCTTTAAACTCATCTTTGTTCTTTCTTCAAACTAGAGTTCTGGAATACTGTATTTATAAGTATGGAAATTTATAATTTTTTGAAACATGTATTCTAGTTACTTTCCTGAAAGTTTTTTTTATCAGTCTACATAGTTAGAATACTGGCTGCCTATTCATTCTGCCATAAATAGCTTTAAAATTTTTCCTAATTTTTAATCAATAAATATTATTTCTTTAAATTTTTACTTTATTGTCTTTCTCTTTTGCATAGAAAAAGGCCTGTTTTTAAATCAGACTGCATACCTTTCATTATCTTTTTAACACATCAAACTGACTTCAGCTAATAATACTTTATTAAATTCTCTGCTTCTCCCAAACCTGTTTAAGTTGAGGGGGAAAAAACAGTTCTGACTACACTTAACATTATAATATTTTGATATTTAAATCAAAGTGAAAGCTAGATTTTGTATATTATTCATAAACAGAATTAGGTGTTGAATTTTACTAACTCAGGCACTGTGAAAAATACGCACTCTATGAAGTTTAGATTGAGTAACAACAAGGGATATGATCTTGATCCAATCCTTTAAGAATTTATCATGTTGTAAATTACAAAATTTCAAATAACACCACCATTTTCTACATGGCACTAGTATTTTTACATACCAGATAATAATCATGACATATATGTTATAAATATCATTCCCACCTTGAAGTTTGTTGTTAATTTTGAGAGAGAGCATGGGGAGAGAGAAAAGAGTGAGAAATTTCACTACTTGTGAAGTTTTCCCCTTGTCAGGTGGGAGCCAAAGAACATTAAATACAACACCTTACTTCATTAGCTCTTTAGCACTAACCATAACTTAAAATAAATTTACTGACATGAGAGGTGTTTCCTCTAGTAAATTAGAAATTTCATGAGACACAAGAGGATATATCTGTTTATTCTTTTATCTCTCACAACCAATATAGTGCCTAGCACACAGAATCAATTAATTACTTAATTAAACATAACAAGGCTAAGTGGTGTTTCTGTTTAACCTTCTAAAGTATTTAATGATTCTTCATTTGATTTATTTAATTCAGTATCAATCCTACTTTTTCAAACTCCTGCCATTGAATATATGAGGTAGTTAGAAATCAAAAGTATTTTACATGTATGATAATGTGAATTATGCTCCAAAGAGAAACAATATACAGAATATTAATATTGTTGACAATATACTGGAATGTGCAGTCATATTTTCCATTATTTTTGAAGCATATTGGTTTTGGAGGGCATGATCTGGTTTATATTCTAAAATAAAGCAGTACAGTTCTTTTAATACCAGAAATTATAGTCTCTTTTTAACGTAGCAGTATGCTAAAGGTAATCGATTGATTTTTGGGTCATAATTTTCAGTTGCAATTACATTGTAATTTTTAAATTATTGGTGAAAATAATTTAAAATCAATAATAAAATCAATAATCAATAATAAAATTAAGCAAGCCAGTAAGATATTTTATAAAGATGCAAAGATCAAGAACTTTCCTATATATCAACAATACTCATTATCATGTGTTTGCCTTAACATTTTTTTTCTCAACCTATTCCCCTTCTCATGAACACTCTAGAAAATAGCTGAGTTGATGATAGGGTTTTCCAGACACACGATCTAAGTCATTTAGACTCTCTATATTCAGAATGGGGACACACAATTCAGTGTTGATGGCTTATTTAGTTCTAGACTAAGCACTAAGTGACAAGGCTGCCATTTTGGAGTAATAATTTAAAGCTAAGTAGGGGGCAGGGTGATAGTGTAGCTGGTTTACATCACATGTTGCAAAGTGCAGAGACCAAAGGAACTACTGTTGACTAGAGCATTCAAATTTTTCCTTTCTTAAATATATTTATTCTCTCTTTTTTGTTGCCTTTGTTGTTTTATTGTTGTAGTTATTATTGTTGTTGTCGTTGTTGGATAGGACAGAAAGAAATGGAGAGGGGAGGGGAAGACAGAGATGGGAGAGAAAGATAGACACTTGCAGACCTGCTTCACCGCCTGTGAAGCAACTCCACTGCAGGTGGGGAGCCGGGGGCTTGAACTGGGATCCTTACACTGGTCCTTGGGCTTTGTGCCATGTTCACTTAACCTGCTGCGTTACCGCCCAATTCCCCCAAATTTTCCTTTTACAATGTTCAGTGACCATAAAATATGACAGTCTTTACCACTATCTCTCCTTTCTCTGTCATATTACCAAAAACAATTAATCTGCCTTCAAATTATATCTACCCACTTTCCCACTTTCCTCCATAGCTACTAAATCACTAACTATAAGTATCTCTTACCTGACCAATTGAGAGTTCTTCTAAGTAGATAAAGATTGTTTTTTTTTTTTTGCTTTTTGTTTGTGTTTTTCAAATCATTTAATTTTTCTGGATAGTACTTTACAGTATTGTCATGGGCACTTGGGCAAAATTTCTCATCTCCCTATGATAGGTATCACACTGACCCCAATTTAAGTCCTCTGCCATTGTGCACCACATTCAATCCATTCTATACTTACCAATCTACAGCAAGATACTGATCATAGGGAGGAGATGGGATACAGAGGTCTGGTGATGGGAATTGTACCCCTCTTATCCTCTGGTCTTGGCAGTGTTTCCTTTTTATAAATAAATAAATTTTTAAAACTCACAAAAAAGAAGAAATGAAAATTAATTATATGCCTTATGATATTATCATACATATCCCTTTACTTCCAACAGAAAAACTTAACAAAATATAACCATTATTCACAACTATCTATATTTGTATATATTTGCCCATTTTTCCCTATGGTCCCATCTTCTCTTTCATTCCAATTGACATCTATACCTGTTATTATTTACGAATGTCCCTCCCCTTTCCCTCTTCTTCCTCTGGGTCCTGATGGAGTTGGAGTTCAGACCGCCCTGTTCTTTTCCCACTTATCATTTTGTCTTCACTGGGAGTATGGACCAAAGATCTTTATGGGGTGCAGAAGGTAGGAGGTCTGGCTTCTGTAATTGCTTCTGTGATGGACATGGGCATTGGCAGGTCAATCTATAACCTCCAGCCTGTTTCTATCTTTCCCTGGTGGGGTAGGGCTGTGGGGATATGTAGTTCTGGGATACATTGGTAAGGTCATCTGCCCAGGTAAGTCAGTATGGAATCATGATAGCATCTGCAATTTAGTGACTGACAGGTGGTAAGATATAAAATAGGACAAACCTGGAGCTCTGATTCCCCAGGACCCCACCCACTAGGGAAAGAGAGAGGCAGGCTGGGAGTATGGATCGATCTGTCAACACCCATGTTCAGCGAGGATAATTTCTGGAACCATCTGTTCCACCCCGGTTCCATGGCTGCCAGTTCTTAGCAACATCACCCCGCCAGATATTCGTCGGGATGCGGCATCATCTAAGTTCATTTCCCCACATCTACGCTCGACTGGACCTGCCAATATACGCGGATATCTTCGCCCACCCTGTCCAACGCTTGACGTCTCGTCACCCAATCTGGTCCCCCTATGCCTACACTGAACTTCTCTGTTCCAGTCTCTTGGAAACAGAGTTGGCAGTCAGCTGAGGTAAAGAACAAACACCTCATCACAGACCCCTGCAAGCGTCAACCCGGCTTTGACCTAGCACGTTATGATTGGGCCCTCCTCAATCGCTATCGAACAGGCCATGGCCGGTGCGCCGCTATGTTCCATCGCTGGGGAGCCAGAGACGACCCGAACTGCCCCTGCGGCTACAGACAGACTATGACCCACATAGTCAACGACTGCCACCTCTCCAGATTCAAAGGAGGTCTCGAAACTTTACATCAGGCTCGACCTGACGCTGTTGACTGGCTACGGAAGAAGGGCAAACGCTAGAAGAAGAAGAAGCGGGGAAGTAATTATAGAAGCCAGACCTTCTATCTTCTGCATCCCACAATGGCCTTGGGTCTGTATCCCCAGAGGGTTAAAGAATAGGAAAGCTATCAAGGGAGGGAATGAGATACAGAGTTCTGGTGGTGGGAATTATGTGGAGCTGTACCCCTCTTATCCTATGGTTTTGTCAGTGTTTCCTTTTAATAAATAAAATAAAATAAAATAAAAAAGAAAGTAAAAAAATAAAATAAAACAGGACAAAATTATTAATGAACAGTAACCAAAAAGTAAGAATAGAGCAGATTAGAATAGGGATATTAGGGTGGAAAGAATCTAGGAAGTCTATTTTAGGTATGTTCCTAGGGGCCTATGACTTTCATAGTTTTTGCTTGAGTTTGATAATATCAAAAATATTGTCTGAGAATTGGTGTCAGAGTTTAGAATAGGGCTATAAAGTTGGATAGGGCAGAATGTAGCTCCCAATCTTAAAGAAAATGGATGAATAAAATTAACTGTTTACTCCACCCACCTGATCCAGAGTCCATACATATTCATATTTAGCACAGGAGTGTAATCTCTGAATCCTGCTGGTCTGAGCTCACAGTTCATGGTCACAGCTGTGAACATTCTAGGCTACACTCTTCAGAACCAGTCTTCCTCAAGTGGCAGGGTAGGATGACCCAGCCTCCCCTCAGAGAGTGGAACATTCCCTAGTGTTGCTACATTATAGGGAGACCAAGTTCCTGGAATGGCCCACGAGAGGGCTTATGATGACGTTCATGCTGGAAGTGACCAATGATGGTGAAGAGAGGCATCTATTAGATATCTAGACCCATCATATCTGTGGGGGAATCCAAGGAGTCTCTAATTAGGGCCCCAATAGAATCACTGTTTTTTAGAACTGGAGTGAAACTTAAAATATGATGGGTCTGTGCTTCCTTCAGATGGTTGTTTTCTTAAATCAGGTAACTGCATATTCTTACTTTGGGATTTTAACCTTGGGATTATTAGCATGTTCATACCTGTCATCTTTTGCCTCTTTATATTAATATACATTACAATTACTTTTTTTACCTTTGTAATAGTTGTGAATTTTGTATACTTGTAAGACAAGAACTGAAACACAATTCTGTGGTGCATACAGAAATGCTGTTTCTAGGTGATAATTAAACTACATGTATATAAAATACTTTCTTTAACTATTTTCTCACTGTGTGAAATTTAACCAACATTTATTGACATATTTCTAAGAAAGTTTGTTAAATATCTGATTGCATTTAAAGTCAGTTTTATTTGCATGTTTTAACATGCTATTTTCTTGTAATGATTGTTTTTTAGTAGCTTAAAACCAAATTGTATAATGATTAATTCTATGATTTTGCCGGGGATCAATATCCAACTTATTCATTACTCACGTGTATTTTACATAATGTGGAAAAATATAGTAATTCAGCCTTACCTTCCTCAAGGTTCTCAGGAATTTATGTTGGTGACTAATTTCCATGAGATGTACATTATCTGTCCTTATTGAGCCCTGTCCTATCTTAATGTTTATCTTGGCTTCCAGGAGGGTTAGATAGAATCAATAAATTAAAAGGCCCTCAGTTTATTTTCAAAGCAGTTTGATGCCAGCTTTTATCTAACATGGTACTAAAGTTTCCTTCAGAACACATGCTACATTTTAATCCATTTATTTAATCATTTACTACCACTCTGTATCAGATGTTTTGTGCAGTGTTAGGGTAATAGAGATGAAAGAGGCACTGTATTCTTTCAAAGAGCACTATAAAGGATGCTGTGGGAATGGTGAGGAGAGAATGCACAACTCTGAGAGACAAAGGTGAGTTTAATAGAATGAGTTCATGAATACTGGTGTATAGGTAGCAATTCTCTGGTCTAAGGAAGAAGGAAATGGAATAGTTCATTTAAAGACAAAGGATGGAATCAAGTACTACATGTGCAGGGAATACGATGGAGAGTCTGCTAGGTAACAGAATGAAAAGTAGTGACCAAGAGAGAGAGGTAGAAGAGAAAATAAAAGAAGAGAAGAGAAAAGAAAAAAGAAAAGAAAAGAAAAGACAAGACAGAAGAAGAAAAGAAAAGGAAAGAACTTACTGGTGTATTGCACCAAAGTAAAAGACTGGGAAGGGTATTCAGGTCCTGGAACATGATGGCAGAAGAAGACCTTTTAGGTTGGTAGATTGTTATATGGAAAACTGAGAAAAATTACATATGTATAAACTACTGTATTTTGCTGTCTACTGTGAACCATTAATCCCCCCAATAAAGAAAAAAAAAGAACTTAAAAAAACTTAAGAGAAAGTGAGATAGCTCATCTGGAAAGACACTTGTTTTCCTCAGCTCCCACAACACTGAGATAATCTTGGATGGTGATGTGTCTTCCCCTCTGTTTTTTTTCTCAGTCTTATTCTTTCTACTTAAAAAAGTTGGGGAGGGGGTCAGGGGGTGGCACATGTTACAATGTGCAGGGACCCAGGTTGGAGTCCCTGGTTCCCACCTGCTGGGGGAAAGCTTTGTGAGTGGTAAAGTAGGGATGCAGGTGTCTCTCTGTCTCTCTCCCTCTTTTTCTCCCCCTTCCATCTCCATTTCTGGCTGTCTCTGTCCAATAAATAAATAAGTAAAGATAATTTTTTTAAAAGTTGACACAAAGCACTGAAGTCCTAATGATGATAAAAAATAACCAACTGACTACAGTCTCTTTGAGTTGTGGTTTGTTTTGCTGTGCAGAAACTTTTAATTTGATGTAGTTCTATTGGTTTATTTTGTTTTTAGTCTTGCTTGCAATTGGATTTGAAGATGCCTATAAAATTTAGATTGAAAAGAGTGTTGCCAATAGTTTCCTCTAAGTATTTGATAGTTTCTGGTCTAACTTACTAGTCCTTGATCTATTTGGATCATACTTTGTGCCTAGTGATATGCAGTGGTTCAGTTTCATTCTTCTGTATGTGTGAACCCAATTTTCCCAACACCATTTTTTGAAAAGGCTCTTCTTCCTCCATTTAATAGTTTGGGTCATTTGTCAAATACTAGATGTCTGTAAATGTGGGAGGCTTATTTCTGGTGCAACTAGGTCAGCAATTAAACAAAAGTAAGACCCAAGGAGGTAAAATTTCTACTATTAATGCTTCACAAGAAAAATTTTAAATTTATATGCATTGGAAACAAAGATAAGCCTATCTTTATAAGATTATATAGGTATAAATAAATATATTTTGGTAGCAAAGATTTTAATTGATAAAAATTGAATAATTATTAATTTGCTAGGTGTAGTATATAGTTAAAACAATATATTTTACATTGATAATAACTATTCTAAATATAAATAAGAAATAGTCTATTAATATAAGTGGTAAAAGTAGTTAGAACTTAGGAAAAATAGAATAAAAAAGAGCATGAACTGTACAAAGAATAGTCTGACTTAAACAAAATGTAGTGGAATATAAATACCATTTTGTTGAAAGTTACTGTATAATAGTTTTCATTAATTAAAATTTATTATGTAAATTTCATGCAGTAAAAATTGAAATTCAAAAATATTTTTAAATATCTGCTGAAGTTGGATAAAATTACTTAAAATCATAGAAAATATATATCTAAAACATTTAGATGTTTTTGAGGAAAACTAATAGTAACAGTGTATAGTAACTTAAATATCATATCATGTATTATAGCAATTGAAACAAAACTAAGAATTTACTAGTCAACCCTAAAGCATGTAAGAATTTAATTTATTAAATTTAATATTTCAGGTCAATGTGAAAAAGTGAATTGTTCTATAGATATACAGGTATTACTTATTTATTTTAGTTACATTAAAATACATCTCTACAAAACTGAAATCACAGTATATGGATGATTTATATAAATTAAAATAGTAATAAGTATTTCACACTTAGATCTAGGAGCAAGGACATATATAACCAAGTTTTAACCTTAGGAAGTGAAAAACAAACATATTAGACATATGAAAAACTAAAAAGTCTCAATGATGAAGGACCCCAATTAAAATTAATTAGGAAATGACAGTATGATGCAACTCACAGATAACCAGTTATTATTTGTATTTACTGAAAGCTTCCAATACTGAGAAAAGTTGAACAACTCAAATCGAAAGATTGAACAAATGTATAAATAAATAACTTACTAAGGAGTAAGCTGGGGTGGTGGTGGCTGTCGACCTGGTTGAGCACATATGTTACTATGCACAAAGATGCAGGTTCAAGCCCACGGCCCTTATCTGCAGGGGGAAAGCTTTGTGAGTGGTGAAGCAGTGCTGCAGGTGTCTCTCTGTTTATCTCCCTCTATGCCTCTCCCCTTCCCTCTCCATTTATGGTCGTTTCTATCCAATAAATAAATATAATAAAAATATAATAAACCCAGAATATTAATGAACAAAGGGTTGAGACTCATTAGCAGTCACTGATAGATGATTACTAACAGGTATGAGCTAAGCCTTTATAGCCATCATCCTGGCACCTGTTGCTAGATATGATTCAAGGACAAAAGCATTCCCATGCATTGCTGTGGGTATTTGTAGAGCTGCAGCCTATTTTGGAAAGCAATTTGACATCTGTTTTTTAAGTTAATACATAATTTCTAATAGCCCCACTTTATTCTCTGTTCTATATAAGCAAATCACATACATTTATTGCATCATGGTTTGTATTAGTAGAAAACAGGAGATGGTAATAGTAAATAGTCATTAACAGAAAAAAAAAACCCTTTGATGCAGTTATGGTACATATATATCATAAAGTATTATGGAACTGTTGGTGAGAGTAAATTAGGACTAAATTTATTACATATAGGATAATATAAATTGATTTATAGAAATTAATACTGATCTTGGACAAATGCAGGAAATATATTTTTAAAAAGATAAGACATATATAATATATATCATTATGTTTATGTATATATATCCAGTTATGATTTTATAAATTTTGTGAAAAATTTAGGAGGATACATATAGAATTGATAATGAAATTTTGGCATCCAGAAGAGGGGAAAAATTGATTAAAAGAATGATGGAGAAACAGTTTTTATTGTTATCCTCATTAAGTTCATCTCTTCTCCTTTCCTCCCCTACCCTCCCGTCCCCTCCCCTCCCTTCCCCTCCCCTCCCCTCCTCCCCTCCCCTCCCCTCCTCCCCTCCCCTCCCCTCCTCCCCTCCCGTCCTCCCCTCCCCTCCCCTCCCCTCCCCTCCCCTCCCCTCCCCTCCCCTCCCCTCCCCTCTCCTCTCCTCTCCTCTCCTCTCCTCTCCTCTCCTCTCCTCTCCTCTCCTCTCCTCTCCTCTCCTCTCCTCTCCTCTCCTCTCCTCTTCTCTCCTCTCCTCTCCTTTCCTCTTCTCTCTTTTTTTTGCCATTTGAGTTATTTCTAGGGCTCAGTACCTGCATAACAACTCCAATGCTCCACATGGCCAGTTTTTTTTTCCCCCTTTTTAGATAGAGATGGGGGATGGTGTCAGTGGGAAAGAGGGAGGGAGGGAGGGAGGGAGAGAGAGAGAGAGAGAGGAAGGATATAAAGGAAACAGAGATAAAGCACATTATCCTAGTGAGTTACTTCATTTTATTGGCCTTATTTATTATTATAGAGAGAAATAGAAGTAGGATGAGAGAGACTGAGAGAGAGGGATAGAGAAAGATATATATATATGCAGCCTGCAGTATTGCTTGTGAAACTTCCCCCCCTCCTATATGTTAGGACTAGGGGCTTGAACCCAGTCTTTTTGCATGGTGTGCCATTTTTCACATATGCCAAGTCCCTGCCTTCATGTATATGTTTTTTATACTTAAATAATTTTATATTTATGTATGTTATGTTTGTAAAATGTTTGCAAATGCATTTGTACATCATATTATTGAATATGTATGAAATATTTCATGAAAAATGTTTTAGATTTTGTATAACAATATAGTAACACACACCATTCCACACAATATATATTGCATCATGTATTTGTTTTAGGTAATTTACAGAATTTTACAGGGAAATGCAGATTAACAAGACTTATGCTGTCACAGGTGGAGTTTCATGTCTCTCCAGCTTGATGGGAGCGCACTACTTTCTCTTCCAATTTACCATTGTCCTCTAGCACAGGTCACTGGACCCTCACTTCTTTTCTATTCCCTCTCACCTCCCATTACAATCTTTCATTCTATTGCAATAGACCATAACTCATTCGAGTTATTTGCTCTTTGTTTCTGAAGTCCTCACTATGGGTGAAATCATCTGATATTTGTTCTTTTCCTGCAAACTTTTTTCCTCCCACGTATTCATTTAAGTTCCATCCAAGTTATAGCAAGAAAGATTTCATCTTTTTTTTTTTTGCTGAGTAGTAGTCCATTTTGTATATGTACCACAAGATTCTTTTTTAAAATTTTTTATTTATATAAAGGAAATATCGATGAAACCATCAGATAAGAGGGGTACAACTCCACACAATTCCCACCACCAGAACTGTGTATCCCCTCCCCTTCCCTGATAGATTTCCTATTATTTAACCCTCTGGGAGTATGGACGCAAGGTCATTGTGGGATGCAGAAAGTGGAAGGTCTGGCTTCTGTAATTACTTCCCCTGCTGAACATAGGCATTGACAGATAGATCCATACTCCCAGCCTGCCTCTCTCTTTCCCTAGTGGGTCAGGGTTCTGGGGAATCAGAGCTCCAGGACACATTGGTGGAGTTGTCTGTCCAGGGAAGTCTGGTTGGCATGCTAGCATCTGGAACCTGGTGCTGAAAAGGGAGTTGATATATAAAGGCAAACAAATTGTTGACCAATCATGGACCTAAAGGCTAAAATAGTGCAGATGAAGAGTTGGGAGACCCCTCCATTTTGTAGATAGCTAGTAGGTATATTTTAGTTATATTCCAAAGAGCCTGTGGCTATACTAGTGTTTTTGTTGTTGTTGTTGTTTGTTTATTGCTTGAAATCTGATATGCAGTTGGATCCTACTTATTGTCCGGGGAAGTGGGTGGTGTCACGGCTAGCAGAAGGACCAGAAAGCTGGATCAGGGGAGAAAATAGCTCCCAAATATGGGAAAGGTGTATAAATATTGTTGATTGTAAATTCCATCAATTTGTTGTGATCTGTTGCTCATATTCAGCCTAGGAGTTTATGTGACCTCTGCATCCCTGTAGATCTGAGCTCACATTCTGTAGTTATGAGTTGGAACATTCCAAGCTGCCCCAATATCAGGACCTATCTTCCTCAGGTATAGCATAGAGTATGTTGTCCAGCCTCCCTTCTGAGGATGGAACATTCTCTACCATTGTTGAATCAAGTTGAGGGCAAGGTCCTATGGGGGCCCACAAAGGGGTCTATTGTTTTGTTTCTGCTAGGAATGACTGGTAACAATGGAGAGAGGGATTTATTCGAGGGCTAGGCTCATCATGTCTGTTTGGGAATCTCAGGACTCCCCGACTAGGGCCCCAGCTGATGGGGTGGTCTGATAGTGACTAAAGAGTCATCGTTAAAGTATGCCAGTCTCTTGCCCTTATTCAGCTTTTGCATCCCTTGCTTAGATGAGATTAGCTTTGGAGTGAGTGAGAGAACTGGAATAGGAAGTAGGTGAAAAGGGTACTAAGTCTAAGTAGACACTATTTCATTATGAACTTTATACTGATTCACTACAGTCTGTTGTGTATTTTTGCTTTCAGGTATATATTTTGCCCTAATTTATTGATACATGTGAACATATGCTCTATCTTACGGGACCTGGTCTATATCTAGGTTTTGGGACTTTGTTATGAAGTGAACCTCCTGGAATGGAATTTGAGAATACTATGAAAGGAAAAGTCTCACCCAAGTAATGAGCGTGAAGGGTTGACATTCCATGCCTGAAGTCTCTGGACACAGTCTGAACTGAAACATGCTGAGGTGGTGCTCATTGTGTTGATTAGGTTGGGATCAGAGGATGCAGTATCATTTGGTATGAATTGAGTGAAACATGCAGGAAAGTGAGCCCGACCCTAGAGGTTCCATGACTGGGGGAAATATAGGCTCTAAAAAGAAAGTGGGAAGTTCCTGCTGTCTTAGGGTTTAAGAAGACAATAGATAGTTATTGCCATAATCACATTATTTGGCAATTGGGTTAACTTGAAATATCCCTTTGTTAGGATTTGCTGTGTCATACACAACATCACCATAATTTATGTCCTTTGACATTATTTGTATATAGCTGTGCCACTGGTTCTGTTCTCCCTGGTCTAAGCTTTTAAGAGAGTCAACATATCAAAAACTCAGACTATGTATGAAGAGACTCAGTCTGTGATATAAAAGGTTTGAGACATTCAATTTTCCCCTCTCATATTAATTAACCAGTGATTTATATGACTACAATTAAATTAATTAAATAATGATTTATATGACTACCAAAAGACTGTGTCCCATCCCCCCCCCCCAGGAAAAGAACATCCACCCTCACCCTCAACCCAGGGTTTTTACTTTGGTGCCCTACTCCAAATTCAGTCAAATCCTGCTTTGAGTTTCCCTTTCTGTTCTTCTTTATCAACTTCTGTTGATGAGTAGGATCATCCCATACTTATCTTTATCTTTCTGACTTAGCTCACATAACATAATTCTTTCTAGCTCCATCCAAGATGGGTCAGAGAAAGTGGGTTCATTGTTCTTAATAGCTACTTAGTATTCCACTGTGTATATGTACCTCAACTTTCTCAGCCATTCATCTGTTGTTGAGCATCTGGATTGCTTTCAGGTTTTAGCTATTAAGAATTGTGCTGCTATGAACATAGGTGTACACATTTCTTTTTTTTTTTTTTTTCCCTCCAGGGTTATTGCTGGGCTCTGTGCCTACACCATGAATCCACCGCTCCTGGAGGCCATTTTTCCCCCTTTTTATTGCCCTTGTTGTAGTAGCCTCGTTGTGGTTATTATTATTATTATTATTGCCATTGTTGATGTTGTTGGATAAGACTGAGAGAAATGGAGAAAGGAGGGGAAGATAGAGAGGGGGAGAGAAAGACAGACAACTGCAGACCTGCTTCACCGCCTGTGAAGCGACTCCCCTGCAGGTCGGGAGCCGGGGGCAGGAACTGGGATCCTTATGCGGTCCCTGCACTTTGCGCCACATGCGCTTAACACACTGGGCCACCACCCAACCCCCGGTGTACACATTTCTTTTTGGCTGGGTATTATGGAGTCCTCTGAGTATATCCCTAGGAGAGGGATTGCTGAGTCATATGGAAGGTCCATGTCAAGTCTTGTGAGAGTTCTCCAGACTGCTATCCACAGAGGCTGGACTGTTTACATTCCCACCTGCAGTGCAGAAGGGTTTCTCTAAAGTCACAGCCTCTCCAGCATTTGTTGCTGCTGTCCTTTTTGATGTATGCCATGCTTGCAGGGGTGAGGTGGTATCTCTGTATTGTCTTAATTTGCATTTCTCTGAAAATCAGTGACCTGAAGCAATTTTTCATATGATTGTTAGCCATTTGGATCTCCTTTGAAGAGAATGTTCTGTTCATACTCACTGCCCATTTTTGGATGGTGTCATTTGCTTTTTTGTTGCTAAGTTTGCTGAGCTCTCTGTACATTTTGGTTATTAGTCTCTTCTCTGATATGGCATGCGAAGATCTCCTCCCATTCTGTGAGGGGTCTCTTTGTTTGTGTGATAGTTTCTTTGGATGTGCACAAGCTTTTCATTTTGATGTAGTCCCATTTGTTTGTTTCTGCTTTAGTCTTCCTTGCAATTGTGTTTGTTTCATCAAAGATGTCCTTGAGGTTTAGGTGGGAAAGTGTTTCAGCAGTGTTTCCCTCTAAGTATTTGATAGTTTCTGGTTTAACATCCATGTCCTTGATCCATTTGGAGTCGATTTTTGTTTCTGGTGAGATAAGGTGGTTCAGTTTCATTCTTCTCCATGTTTCAACCCAGTTTTCCCAGCACCATTTACTGAAGAAAGCCTCCTTCCTCCATTTAATCCTTTGGGCCCCCTTATCAAAGATTAGATGTCCATAGGTGTGGGGGTTTAGTTCGGGGTTTCAGTTCTGTTCCACTGGTCTGTGTGCCTATTTTTGTTCCAGTACCAGGATGTTTTGATGATGATGGCATATAATATAGTTTGAGATCTGGGAGTGTGATGCTTCCATTTCTGTTGCTTTTCTTAAAGATTGTTTTGGCAATTTTAGGTGTTTTCTGGTTCCAGATAAATGATTTTAGTTTTTGTTCTATTTTCTTTTTTTTTAATTCTTTTTTATTATTTTTTGAAATTTTTTTTTTATTTAAGAAAGGATTAATTAACAAAACCATAGGGTAGGAGGGGTACAACTCCACACAATTCCCACCACCCAGTCTCCCTCTCCCCTGATAGCTTTCCCATTCTCCATCCCTCTGGGAGCATGGACCCATGGTCATTGTGGGTTGCAGAAGGTAGAAGGTCTGGCTTCTGTAATTGCTTCCCCGCTGAACATGGGCGTTGACTGGTCAGTCAATACTCCCAGTCTGCCTCTCTCTTTCCCTAGTAGGGTGTGTCTCTGGGGAAGCGGAGCTCCAGGACGCATTGGTGGGGTCTTCAATCCAGGGAAGCCTGGCCAGCATCCTGATGGCATCTGGAACCTGGTGACTGAAAAGAGAGTTAACATACGAAGCCAAACAAGTTGTTGAGCAATCATGGACCCAAAGCTTGGAATAGTGGAGAGGAAGTGTTAGGGAGGTACTCACTGCAAACTCTAGTGTACTTCTGCTTTCAGGTATATATTTTGCAGTAGTTTATAGATACGTGTGAAGATATGCTCTCTCTCACAGAAGCTGGTGTATATCTAGGTTTTGGGACTTTGTTAGAAAGTGAACCACCTGAGATGAAATTAGAGTTGTTCTATTTTCTTAAAGAAGCTTGGTGGAACTTTGATGGATATCACATTAAATTTGTATATGGCTCTGGGGAGAATACTCATTTTGCTGATATTTATTCTTCCAATCCATGAGCATGGGATGTCTTTCCATTTCTTGGTATCAGTTTCTGTTTCCTTGAATAGTGACTCATAGTTTTCAGTATACAAGTCTTCCACTTCGTTGGTCAGCTTTATTCCTAGGTATTTTATTTTATTTTTCCTGCAACAGTAAATGGGAGTTATTTCTGGATGTCTTCTTCTTCAGATTTATTTTGCATAAAGAAATGCCACTGATTTTTGTAGATTGATTCTGTAGCCTGACACTTTGCTGAATTTTCAAATAACTTCCAGTAATTTTCTGCTGGATTTTTTAGGTTTTATCATATCATCTGCAAATAGTGAGAGCTTGACTTCTTCCCTTCCAATCTGTATTCCGTTGATTCCTTTCTCTTGCCTGATTGCTATGGAAAGAAAGTCCAATACTATGTTGAAGAGTAATGGTGATAATGGACAGCCCTGTGTAGTCCCCGATCTGAGGGGGAATGCTTTTAGCTTCTGTTCATTGAGTATGATGTTGGCTGTAGGTTTGCTATATATGGACTCCACTATCTTGAGGAATTTCCCATCTATTACCATTTTTTGAAGGGTTTTGAGCATGAATGGGTGTTGGATTTTGTCAAAGGCTTTCTCTGCATCTATTGAGATAATCATGTATTTTTTGGCTTTGCTTTTATTAATGTGGTGAATGACATTGAATGACATGTATGTTGAACCATCCTGCATTCCTGGGATAAATCCCACTTGGTCGTGATGAACAATCCTTTTGATATACTGCTGTATTTGGTTGGTCAATATCTCGTTTAATATTTTGGCATCTTTGTTCATCAGAGATATTGGTCTGTAGTTTTCCGCTTTTGCTGTGTCCCTATCTACTTTTGGTATCAGGGTGATGTTGGCTTCATAGAAGGTGGAAAGGAGTGTTCTTGTTTCTTTGATCTTATGGAAAAGCTTTAGAAGTATGGGTATTAACTGTTTCCTGAAGGTTTTGTAGAATTTGTTTGTGAAGCAATCTTGTCCAGGACTTTAGTTGTTGGGGAGATTCTTAATAACTGTTTCGATTTCTTTGTCTGTGATTGGTACATTTAGGTTTTTTAGTTCTTCTTGTTCCATTAGCCTGTAGTATATTTTTCCATCCCTTCAGTTTAAGCCTGTGTTTGTCCTGTGGGTAAGATGGAATTCTTGTAAGCAGCATATTGTTATGTTGTGTTTTCTGATCTGTCCTCCCACTCTGTGCCTTTTAATGGGTAAATTTAATCCATTGACATTTATTGATATTATGGATTTTATGTATTGTAGTGCCATTATTCAACAATTTTTTTTGCTCTGATATATGGCAAGTATTATGGTGATGTTCTTGTTTATGAGAGATCTCTTAGAACCTCTTTCTGGGCAGTCTTGGTGATGGTTGCCTCCTTTAACTGTTGTTTTTCTGAGAAGGTTTTGATCTGTCCATCTAGTCTGAATGAATGTCTAGCAAGATATATTATCCTTGGTTGAAACCCTTTTTCATTCAGGGCTCGATATCTTTCCATTCTCTTCTGGCTTTTAGAGTTTGAGGGGAGAAGTCTGCTGATAGTCTTATCGGTTTTCCCCTGTATGTGACTTTTTGTTTTTATCTTGCAGCCTTTTGGATCCTTTATACTTACTTCTTTTCATTGTGACTATGATGTATCTTGGTGTCTTCAGGTGTGGGTTGATTCTGTTTGGGACTCTCTTAGCCTCTTGAATCTTAATGTCCTTTCTGTTGTTTATGTCTGGAAATTGGAATGTTTTCATCTATAATTTCCTCTAGAATGTTTACTTCCCCTTCCTCTCTTTCTTCCTCTGGCAGGCCAATTATAGGAATGTTACTTCTTTTGAGATCATCCCATATGACTCTGTTGTTGTTTTCAGTGTCTCTCAATGTCTTTTAGAGCTCTTTTACCTCTTTCTTAGTTTTCTCTAGCTCATCCTCTGTCTGGCTAATTCTGTTTTCTGCTTCTGTTAGTTTGCTTTCCCTTCCCTCAGCTTCTTTCTTCACTTCATTTATAGTATTAGCTTGTTCTGCTAATTGACCTTTTAGTTCACCTGTTTTAGCTTTCAGTTCTCTAATTACCATGAGACTTCTAGTATTTTCCTTTAGGGTCTCATCTGTTGTTTCCCTAATTCTGATAGCCCTTTCCTCCATAGTTGTCTTCATTTATGTGATTATTAGTTTTATTATTACCTGTATACTTTTCTTATCTATGGTTACTTCTTACTGATTTGGAGTTTTTTCTGGGCTCCTATCTTGATTCATTGTAGTAGCAGTTTTATTTGTTCTTGATTTAACCATTTTCTTTTTATTGATGTGTTTCTCTGTTCTGTTGTTCTTAATTTATTGTGTTTTGAATACAAGCCACACTATATTAAATTCCTTTATGACAAATGTAGTCACCCAACCTCAGAAATTACAATAGTAACTTAAGCAAGGATTGATGCATTTCAACCCATACCCATTAGCCAAACAACAACTCCAGTCTAAGAAAAAATAGCAACCAAATCCAAAGGAAAAAGAAGGAGAAAGAAAAAAAGGGAAAACAAGAATAGACACTTATGTGAATCTACTGTCCACTGTGAATTCTAGGGATAGCAGAGGATAAAGGGAACTAGAGAAGAGAGACACACACAGAGTCCACTCTGAGTCAGATTTCTTCCCCAAAATAATTCACAAATGAGTGTCAGTGAATTCAGGAATCAAAAGAAAGAGGAAAGAAGAAAAGAAGACAAGAACAAGAAAAAAGAAGAAAAAAAAAAAGAGCAGTGAAAGGAAAGAGTTATTTTTTGTTTTTTATTTTTATTAGCTAAGAGGAGAGAGAAAGGAGAGTGGATGAAGAGGTAGAGAGAAACAAGTTCCTATCACACTGGATAGGACACCCAGTCACCTAGTCATAGAGAAAACTACAACAGTTAATTTTGATCAACCTAAAGAAGGAGGAGGCAAAAAGTACATATGTATATAATAATAGTAATGATAAAATAAAATAGAGTAAAAAAAAAACCCTAACAGTCAGTCTGCAGCTTGGACCACTCTGTATCAGGCAGCCTGAGCAATTGTAAGAAGTGTCTAAAAAAAAAAAAAAAAAACCTCCAGGTAGTCTTTCCCAGGCAGGGGTGAGGCTGTGATTGATCAGGTATTTTGTCACTCAAATACAGCTCCAGCCAGTCACAAAAAAAAGAGAAGGAAAATAAAAAGGTAATAGGTTTGGAATGACCCCCCCTGGTGAGCCAGGAATCTCGGTAAAGAAAGTAGCTCAGTGGGGAGCCTGCTAGGAAAGGCTCTCCAACCCCTGGGGGCTGGTTCTGGGGTGGGGGGAGGGGTGAGCTTCAGAAATAATCAAAAGATTTCCTTTCTTTTTTTTTTATAAAGTGATCTTTTTTTTTTAAGTTTATTCCCTTTTGTTGCCCTTGTTGTTTTATTGTTGTAGTTTTTATTGATTTTATCATTGTTGGATAAGACAGAGAGAAATGGAGAGAACAAGGGAAGACAGAGAAGGGGAAGAGAAAGACACCTGCAGACCTGCTTCACCGCTTGTGAAGCGACCCACCTGCAGGTCGGGAGCCGGGGCTTGAACTGGGATCCTTGGGCGGGTCCTTGTGCTTTGCACTACCTGTGCTTAACCTGCTGTGCTACAGCCCAACTCACAAGATTTCCTTTCTTTTACCCTCAGGCCTCCTTTTTCTAACCCAAGAGTGGTTTCACCCTTAGGACCCTTTATGCACCCTCCTGCTAACGGCCCAGCATCCTACCCTATCTAGAGAATCTCTGGTTACAAGCTTCTGTTTGTTGGAGCTCAAGCCAGATGCTGCTTGCAAGTTACCATCTTGGCTCCGCCTCCCCCACAACATTCTTAACTACGCATCTGTCTGTGCACATTTAGTTTGTCTCCATTTTGACTCCCACAAATAGCACTACAGTAGGTATTGGTGTGCATAGGTCTTTCTGGATAAATGTATTTGTATTCTTTGAATAGATACTTAGGAGAAGAACTCTCAGGTCATATGGTAGGTTCACTATTAATATTCTGAAGAAAGTTTAGACTTTTTTCTGCAAGGGCTAAGTCAATTTATATTTCTAAAGCATAGTATAAAAAAGTTTTTTTTTCACCATATATTCACATTTTTTGAAAACTATACAAATCGGTAAATGTGTGATTTAATGACATTTAAACGCTGGTAATGTTTGATTGGAAAATTTTTAGATTTAATTTAACTAAATACAGAATTCTAGGCTTCTACATATATTTCATATCAGAACATAACATGTCTTAGGGGATATATATTTTCTGCTGGCATTGTAAGACTTAAAAATGAATTTCTCATTACTAAGATTTTTTTAGTACAAGCTGGAAGGTTGAACTTAATTTATGGCATTCTCAAAAGTTCAGTATAGCATTTCATTGTAGTTTTTATTTGCATTTCCTTAATCCTCAGTGACTTTATTTTTTTTTTCAAGTCTGTAGGCCTTTTGGATCTTTTCTTTGGAGAATTATTTGCCTATAACTTCCCTCTTTTTAATTTTTTTTAAATTTATAAAATAGAGATATTGAGAAGACCATAGGATAAGAGGGGTTAAATTCCACACAATTCCCACCACCAGAACTTCCTATCCCACCCTCTCTGCCCCCTTTGAAAGCTTACTTATTCTTTATACCCTCTAGGAGTATGGACCCAGGATCATTATGGGGTGCAGAAGGTGGAAGGTCTGGCTTCTGTAATTGCTTCCCCACTGATCATGGCTGTTGGCAGGTCAATCCATACTCCTAGCCTGTCTCTCTCTTTCCCTAGTGGGGTGGGGGTCTGGGGAGGCAGAGTTCCAGAACACATTGGTGGGGTCATTTCTTCAGGGAAGTCAGGTTGGCATCATGGTAGCATCTAGAACCTGGTGGCTTTTAAAGAGTTAAGTTATAAAGAAGAACAAATTGTTGACTAGTCATGAACTTAAAGTCAAGAATATGGTATGCAGCCTCGCTCCTGGGTCCACCCATCTCCCCAACCATTGGGTGAAAGAGGCCAAAAGTGGCCCCTGCCGGTCCAGAAACAGCTCAGTGTGTTGAGGGCGATGTGTGCAGGGAGACAAACAGTCAGCCCTGGGAAAAGCCTCAGAGGGCAATTCGTTTATTTGAGGGAAAAAAGCAAGTACATGTACCCATTGCCCAGGTAGAAGGTCAAGGTAATCATTAACCCAAGCACAGAGCAACACAATGCATAGCCGCATGTTGACTTATAAACTATTTGATCACAAATGAAGAATTACCATACAAGGTTTGATCATAAGCTTCACAATGTATATTTCCCCGGGGGTAAATTATAGGTACTTCAGAGGAAGTGGGAGGAAGAGGGGGCAGTTGAGCAAGAACCTATGTGGTAGCTTTCAAGTTAGGCCAAACACAATGTACAGTAATTCATGGCCTTTGTTTTAAGGGGAGAGGAGAGGCATGTGAAGAAAGGTGGCCCCCTTTCCAGAGAAGCCATCTATCATTAGTTCAAGAGGCCTTTATTTGGAGCTGAAGGGAGTGTTGGGGTCAACTCGCTTGAACCTCATGGAAACAACGGCCTGGACTTCCCGAGACAGTGGGCCCTACTCTCCAACAATGGCAGATGAAGATTAGGGGTCTCCATTTTGGAAAAAGATAGATCTATTTTAAATATATTCCAAGTCGCCCGGCTAACATGCAGGTGGACCCAAGGTATTATCTGGGGAGAAGGTGCCACAGTTGGAAAAAGGGCTAGAAAGCTGTATCAGGGAAGAGAGTAGCTCCCAAATATGGGAAAAATACATAAATACTGTAAACTGTAACCCCCATAAAATTGAGCTGCAACCAGTACAACCTGGATATGTTTCACTTTGGACTGTGTCCAAAGACATCAGGTGTGGGATGTCAACCCTCCAGCTTCATTACTCTGGTGAGACCTTTCCTAGCTCATAGGACTCCTTAATTTCATTTTTGGGTGATGCATTGGGATATGAGGAATGGACATTGAGGTCCTCTTGTGCACTTCCTAACAAAGCCTCAAAACCTAGACCAGGGCCCATGAGATAGGGCTTATATACACATGTATCCGTAAGTTAGCAGAAAATATATACCTTAAAGCAATAGCACACAGCAGTTTTCAGTGAGTCAGTAAATGCAGCAAGCAAGTAGAAAGACCTAAAAAAGACACCATAAATTACCTAATCTATAGTTTCTACTTAGACCTAGACACCCTCCTCATCTACTTCTTATTTTATTTCCCTCAGTCACTCCAAATCTAACCTTGTCAGACAAAGTAAGGATTACAAAAGCTGGATATGGGAAGGAGACTGAGATACTTTAATGATGTCTCTTTGGTCACTACCAGGCCACCTCATCATCTTGGGCCTTAGTCAGGGAGTCCTGGGATTCCCATACAGACATGATGGGCCTAGACCTCTAACAGATCCCTCTCTCCATAGTCACTAGTCATCTCTAACACAATGGACCCCTTATTGGGTCCCTATAGGACCTTGCCCTCAATGTCAACAATGGTAGGGAATTTTCCATTCTCTGAAGGGAGGATGGGCAACATTCTCTACCACTCCAGGAAGATGGATCCTGAAACTATTAGTACAGCCTGGAATGTTCCTAGCCATGGCTCCCAAATGAGAGCTCAGAACTAGAGGGATGCATAGGCTCCTGTGCTGAATATGGGCCCCTCCATTTTTTAATGGGTTGTTCATCTTTTATTGTTGAGTTTGGTATATTCTTTGTATATTTTGATAATCAGTCTTCGGTCTGATGTATGACACAGAAAGATTTCCTCCCAGTCTCTGCCAATCCCTATGGAAAGTCTGAAGATTCATCAGAACTCTAGAAATGGACCTACCTTATGACCAAATAACCTCTCTCCTAGAGACTTAACCAGAGGAAACAAAAACACCAATCAAAAAAAAAAAAATCCAGCTACACTGATGTTCATAGCAGCACATTTATAGTAGCCCAAATTTGAAAGCAAGCCAGATGCCCAATAACAGATGAATGGCTAAGAAAATCTGGTACATATTCTCTCCATATTCAAAATGGAGTACCATGTAGATAGCTGTTAAAAAATGATGAGGTCATCTCATGTGCACTATCTTGGTCAGAACTTGAAGACGTCATGTTGAGAGAGACAAGCAGAAAGAGAAAGATCAAAATCACTTATAGTTGGAACTTGAGAATAAAGTGCAACCTGGACTGGGTGTGGTGATTGCACCAAAGCAAAGGACTCTGAGGAAAGAGGGATTGGGATATGATGAATGGACATTGAGGTCCTCATGTGTCTTTTAGACATCAATCACGGAAAGAAAAGATGTTATGCATATGTATTAAAGGTGGTACTATAAATCATTAACCCCCAATAAAATAAAAAATAGGGGGTTGGGCAGATTAAGCGCACCTGGTGCCAAATGCACGGACTGGTTTAAGGAACCTGGTTTGGGCCCCCAGCTCCCCTCCTGCAGGGGGGTCGCTTCACAGGAGGTCTACAGGTGTCTGTCTTTCTCTCCCCCTCTCTGTCTTCCCCTCCTCTCTTGATTTCTCTCTGTCCTATTCAACAACAATGACAGCAATAACAATAACAACAACAACGATAAACAACAAGGGCAACAAAAGGGAAAAAATAGCCCCCAGGAGCAGTGGATTCATAGTTCAAGCACCGAGTCCCAGCGATAACCTTGGAGGCAAAAATAAAAAAATTAAAAACAAAATAAAAAGGACTTTAAAGAAAATAAATAAAAGAAAAATGAATTCTACTTGAATTTTACTATGTGAGAGCTGGGAATCTTTATACTAACTCTTCCTCTTGTCTTAGTGGAAAAATTCTAAAATTTTGTGGAAGGTACTTTGATTCAATCAGTGGAGAATGACTATAAATAAACACACGATCATTGTAAACGTATTTTTGCTAGTTCCTCTGAATAGAAATATCCTACCTGTCATCCCAACATCTGTGCTCCAAAGTTAAGTTCAGTACCATTAGACATAGGAACAAAAGCTGAGAGGAGATTCAGACTTTGCATTTAACAATATTGGAGAGACAACTTGATCACTTGAGAGATGGTATGGAAGTTGGAAAAGTCGAGATGTGAACCATGACACTTGAATTCCTTTTACTTGTACTGAACATCTTCAGAAAAGACCCTTAAATGTTCATTTCTTTGTTCACAAAATTTTAAGAAATTTCTTTCTTTCAACAGCTACACTCAAAATAGTCTCTCCTGAGGGCCTTTGAAATTTTAGACCATTTAAAAATGTGTATCATTAATTTTTTCGAGTTAATGGCCATTACAGTCTAATAGTGTATATAATATGTATCAGGGGACTTCTTAAAAAGCATATTATCATAAAATGCACAGTTAACAACATTCAACCTACATAAATTGAATTTAATAGATTATAACTCCAGTGGGCATATTAGAGTCTTTGAAAAATATAGTTCAGGGCCTAGTTAAAATATATACTCTATTCATGTATAATTATAATTAAAGAGTTTGCTCTGGGAACCAAGAACTTGAATATATTTGCCTTTGTGGGAAAATAAAAGTACAAAAGTAATTTTTTTCTAGTAAGATTGACTTAGTAAGAAAATTAATTATATGGTTTTATATAACATACTTAGTAAAGTGTCATTTAAAAATAACTGTCAATAAAATGTTTCTCTATATTGAAAAATTATCCTTTTATGTCAGAAATGTAAGGATAGATGTGTTTCATTATAGTGTGCTCCCTTGGAGATTTTCATAACAACTAATTTTTGAGAACAGTGGTTATTTATCCTATAAACAAATTCACTTGTTGTCACCTGGAATGCTATCTAGACTGAGCTCTGCTATTTGGGGGTACATTTTTAGTTCAGAATTTTTGTTAAAATTCCTGAAGCATGCTTCAAGGAATCTTATTTTGGTACCAGTTATCAACTTTGTCATTCACTATAGACTTAAATAGGTAGTCACTGAGCTTTGTTACTCTAACTTCATAACTAAATTATAATTCACAGATGTAAAGTTTTGAAGTAGCAGCTGAAAAATATATAGACTGGTTTTTTGTGTTGTTTTAATTTTTATTTTTATTAGTGATTTATAAGGTTGTAAGGTAATAAGAGTATAATTTGAAACCATTGCCAACACCAAATTTCTGTGTTCCCATCACCCTATAACTGTAACCTTCACTTCCTTCCTTACTTCACTAATTGTAAACCAGTCCCTTTAGTCCCAAAGGACACATTTAGTCCTTTTTTTTTTTTTTTTAATTGCAGAGTGGTGCTTTACTGAGTATATACCCCATACATTTTTTTTTGTATTTATAAGACTCAAATTGTATATTCTGTTTCATTTTTCAAAACTTTCCCCCACCCCTGACCACTACCCAACTGTAAATATTTTCATAGGGTTTATTTTTCCCAATATTTTAAACTTTTGATCAGAAAAATGAAAAGACCCATATCAGGGAAGCATGTGGGCAATTTGAGCAAAGATGGTTGATCCCATGTAGAAGCTGATACCCAATTATATTCACTTATAATGCCCTGCCTTCACATCCTTTTGAAGACACACCTGTTAACAACTTTGAAGTGTCTTTTCATTTTCCTCTTCCCTCCCTGATAAGAGAAACAGCACTTGACTTCCTCAGATGAGAATCCTCCAGATTCTCTTCCTTCTTAATGATGGTATAAAATCAAAGGTTCATTGTCATAGAATTTCCGGGTCCCAGTGGAACTGGGGATCAGAGCCATCTGGTCATCTTCCCCTATCACTTCCTCTCTCTGGGAGTATGGATCTTTTTTTTTGGGGGGGGGGTGCAGAAAGTGGAAGTTCTGGTTTCTCTAATTGCTTCTCCACTGAACATGAATGTTGACTGATCAATCCATTTCCCCAGCTTGTTTCTGTCGTTTCCTAGTAGGACAGAGCAGATATTTGAAGATACTTGTTTATTAGAAATTCTCTCCATGACCAGGACTTTGGGGTATCTTTGAGAAATAATTTTGATAGTTCAAAATCAAAAGGCATTATGAGAGAGATGACCACTCAAAGGTCATGGATATCCAACAATTACATACTATTTATAGCAAGCTACTGACTAAACCAACACAGAACACAACAGCATATCTTTGCCATGTTATTTAATTCTATAACCTTTTAAAAATTATAAAGTAGAAACTTTATTTCTAAATTTTGTTTGTCTCATGTTAGAACTACAAATACAGAATCTAGATCTGTTGGAACAGTAAAAATTGCACATTTCTATGACCCAAATTGATGGCTACCTTGAAGGAAAAGTCCATTTGCTACTGATAATCTTTAGCACTGATGATTGAAATACATTTTTTAATTCTTATTTTTGTAGTTACTGGGACTTCAGTAATCAAGATTGACTTTTTCAGATAGAAACACAGAGACAAAGGGAAAAATAGCAGAGCACCAAAGTTTTCTTCTGTATCACGGGAGACAGGTTCCAAACTGGGTTGCATACATGACAGGGCAACCACACTATCCAAGTGATCTGTCTTCCTGATCCTGAAATAAATTTAAAATAGGTATCACAACAGGAGACTTCGAGACCATGAAAGGATTGCCTGGTGATACAAACAGCAAAGCACTTGCAATATATTGAGCCATTGAGAGATGAATATGTGTTTCTAAAATGTTATGAAAGAGACAAAACTAGCACCATTTGCTTTATGGCTCTCCAGCCTCTGGCCTCTAGGACTTGACTCTTAGATAATACTTCCCAGCTATGCTAAAAGGCCTTAAGTGGTTGGTTCTTGAGAGCCTCCCAGCAGTGCTTTTAGGCTCCCTTAACTAACATTCTTTCTTCTCCAATGGAGAATCCCTAATGGCATAAAGTTGTTAATACCATAGAAATGCCCTATGAAATCTAATCAAGTCATTGGCTTTCTTAGCCCAAGGTAGTAGTAAATGGAAAATGTGAAGGTTAAAATCAAGTATGAGCATCTAGTTCTTATGCTATAATTTCTTTCCTCCTGGGAGGAATAAACAGAGTAAGTAAAAAAGAAAGTTATGTGGGTCTTTAAAAGCTTTAAACTTAATAATCTGACTCATGAGCTCTGTGAAAGATTCGAGAACGGTTTGATAATTGGCCTTGCCATAGAAATCTTTATTTTAGCTTTTAAAAAACTAAATTAGGAGGGATTTAAATGTGCATTAATGTTTTCATTCCTCATTCCTATAGCTTCATTCTCAACTAACTGCAGTGTTATTTGTTAGAAGTTTGTTGTGTTAGAAGCAGGAAAAATTTAAATGTCATTTTCTCTACTTCTTGTGTTAGACTAAACTCATATTTTGGAGGAAATCATTGCACCATCAATATTCACAAAGTATAGAACAGAAGACAAAGATGGCTCAGTCCAAACTAGAAGTCTATGTCTGAACAATTTGAAGTATCTTAAATTTTATTAAGGTAAAATTGGTTTATAAGACTACATGTTTTATTAAGCTCCACTTAATCGTCATTACAAGTTGGCTTGTGAGATGTGGCCTTTCCTGGTTAGTTGATTCCCAAATGAGTCAGTAAGAAAACAAACTGTTTTCATTACTGATAAATAAATACTTGTAGAGACCACTTGAGAAATCAAACCACTACTTATGAAAGACTCCTAGTACCACTTATATTTCTTCATAAATTTGACAGGGGAGCTTATTCAACTCTGTAATAAGTACTCTGTAGAAATAAAAGAGAGAGAAATAAAAGAGAGAGAGAGAGAGAGAAAGAATATAACATTCATATGTTAATAGAGTATAATACTATTAGAGAATCAAGTGCAACTACCTTCCTTTTCCTCTAAGCATTCAGTTTATCAGTTCAGCCCATATCCCTAAGAAGGATAATTCCAAAATCTGAATCCTATATCTAAGGTTTCTCCTTGACTTTGGACTACTATTAAATATTCATCCCAGTTAACTTGTTTATTTCTTTAACTTATCTCAACAAAATCATCATCTTTCCTTTCAAATCTGCTTCTCTTTTTATTTTATTTTTTGTGTCAGTGACACCACTGGTCTCTCAAATTTTGCCATGTCCTGAAACCTGTAATTTATTTTTTACCTTTTGATTTTTTGCCTCTGCTGGATATAACATGTCATAGTTTGCCTTGTTTTTCATTCCCACACCATGAACCTTATTTGTTTTTGTCTATGTTGTAAAAGTGGCCTCCTAACTAAACTTTCTTTTATAACTTTTCCTCTTCCATTAATTTGTTTTACATTAATCATAAAATGTGCAATATCCCCTCACAAGTAGGTCTGCAGGTGTCTTATCTTTTTCTCCCCCTCTCTGTGTTCCCCTCTTCTCTCAATTTCTCTCTGCCCTATCCAACAACAATGGTAGCAACAACAACAATGGGGGGAAAATGGCCTCCAGGAGTAGTGCATTTGCAGTGCAGACATCGGAGCCTCACCAATAACCCTGGAGGCAACAAACAACAGAACACAACACAAAGATCATAGAAACATCATTGAGAATCTAAAAATAATAGCCACCTAAGTTAATTAAGTCACCATCCTTTGCTTGATGTATTGCATCGAAGGAAAGGACTGTGAGGGAGAAAGGGAAGGGAGGGACTGAAAAGGACCTTGGAGGCCTGGTGGATCATAGAAGGACCTAAGTTGGGACAAAAGTGTTTTGCAAGGATGTGTCATGGTGAGATAAGAAATTTTACTCATGCAAAAACTATTGTACTTACTGGTAACTGTAAAACATTAATCCACCAATAAAGGGAAAAAAAGAAATTTTACTCATATATAAACTGTACTATAAACCATTAACCTCTTGATAAAATGATAAAATTTATTTAGAAAAGCATAGCCCTTAACACTATGTACTTAATTGTCTATTTTGGAAGATGAGAGATATTTTCTTATATAATCACAATAGTACGTGGCTTTGCCATTTACATTAATTTATTGTATGGCTCTATTTTAATTTAAAAAAGCAACTTTTGTGGATGGCTTTTAAATATCTTTCACAGACTGAAACTCAAAGTAATAGAAAAAGATTTTTTAAACCAAGTGTATTAATAAGAAAGATGAAACTCAAAAATATTGTGATTTACTCATATAAAATTCACTGCTCTTTTATATCTTGCTACTGTTGAGTGATAACTCAACGAAAAGGTTAGAAGACTTAAAGCCCAGAAAAGCAGAGATGAAAATTCTTATACATCCTGGTCAAGAAAAGAACAAATTAGAGATTGTCATGGGAGCATTGGTCATTGAACCTACTTTAGATTTGCCTGTGATGATGATTATGGGAGTTTCCCTTTAGACCTATCATTCTCATGACATTCCCAGGCAGCAGCTGGGGCAAACTGAACTCTCGCCCAGATGAGTATAAAATTACATTTCCTTTCCTCATCAGCAAAATGAAATGAAATGGAGAATTTTAAAAAGTGCCTGAAATATTATTGCAGACATTGCTATAATATGGAGATTTTACACTAGTACACAGATATTTCGTAGTTTTGAGAAGTCACACTAAGATGTATCAAGGTTCCAAATTAGCCTGATAGACTGTCATTTAAAATATTCAGTACAATTATGAAAAAAAAAACAGGAAGAATAGAAGAAAGTTCTTCTACTATCAATGTACTGCTTAGAGCAAATAGTGTCTATCCTTCCAGGGAAGTAAATTAAAATTAAATGCCATTATTTTACTCACAATTTTTTAATGATATTTCAATAAGGACAATTTTTGTGGGAGACATATTGTGTGCCTTTATATACATCTGAGAAGAGGCAGATTAGGCTAGTGAGTTTGAGAACTAGGCCTGCATAAGTACATATTACATTCTATCTTTTCCTTCCCATTCTTTCTTTAAAATAAATTTTATTATTTATTTATTTATTTATTTATTACCAGAGCATTGATCAGTTCTGGCCTTTGATGGTGCAAGGGATTGAACCGACTTCGAAGCCACAGACATGACAGTCTGTTTTATTTATTGTTATGTTTTTGTATCTGTAGCAGTATTGACAATAGTTATTTTAATCTTGCATTTATATTTGTACCACAAAAACAATTTCTCAGAAATCTAAAAATTCTGAGACCACAATAACAAATATGAATTAGCACTGTTAATAGGAGATTACCCAGAGGCCTTGCCTGCTTATAGGAGAGTCCATACGAATGTAATAGTGTATGTTTTCTTCCATGGTGATTATACAAATTAACAATAGACAAGACTAGAGAAGTTTAATAATGAATAAGTAATAAAATTCTGTATTTGTTAAACAGAATTATTCCACAAATTATGTAGTAAAACTGCTATTTAGAGCTCTATGTATCATTTAATTTTTTTAGATATGATAACAATTTGTATTTAATATTACTCAAATAGACTATCAACTAAATCTTGATAATTCTTTGTGATACTTAAGTGGGAATATTTCTAAAAGAGAATTTTCTCTTTATATGTAAGATATGAACCAATTTAAATTAATAATCTATTGCTAAAACTGAATTATAAAAGGAAATTGATATAAACTGATTTTGTAAAAACTTTGTTCTGTTATGTTTCCACCTTGGAAAGATTACTTAATTAGGTTTATGTCACAAATGCAACTATATGAGTAATCCTGGCTCAAATCCATTTAGATAAATTAATTTTGAACAATTCATGAAATAACAAACATATTTATAGTATCAGTCTTTTTGAAGCTTTTTTGAAGTTATGCTTCAGGAGCCAGGTTTGATCTACCAACACTGAACTTCATGATCTGTAGAGCAGTGCTGTGGAATCTCTTCTGTCTTTTCTCTCTCTCTTCACTTCTCCCTCTCCGTTTCTATATGAAACTAGAAGTAATGTTTTATTTTTATTGATTTAATAATGATAGACAAGACCATACGACAAGAGGAGTACAATTCCACGCAATTCCTACCACCAAAGTTTTGTATCCCATTTCCTACACTGGAAGCTTTCCTGTTCTTTATCCCACTTGGAGCATGAACCCAACATTATGGGGTGCAGAAGGTGGAAGATCTGGCTTCTATAATTGCTTCTCTGCTGGACATGGGCATTGACAGGTCGATCCATACTCCCAGCCTGTTTCTATCTTTCTCTAGTGGGGCAGGACTCTGGAGAGATGAGGTTCCAGGGTATATCAGTGAGGTGGTCTGCCCAGGGAAGTCATGTTGGCATCATTGTAGCATCTGCAACTTGGTAACTGCAAAAGCATTAAGATATAAATCAGAACAAATTTTTTAATAATAAGGAATCTAAAAGTAAGACTATAGCAGATGAGAGTTAGAGTCTCCATTTCGGAAAAGGCTAGTAAATCTATTTTAGGTATATTCCAAGGGGCCCATGACTTTGCTATCAGGGCAGAGAGTAGTTCCAAATTATGGAAAAAGTATATAAATATTGTTAACTGTAAACCCCATCAATTTGAACTGGGACTCATATTCAGCATACTTTTTCGTATGTCTGGGCCTCAAGGTTTGAGAGGGAACTGAATACAGATGAACGCAAAGGAATTTATCAGTATTGGGTGTTTTAATTTTGAGTTATGGCAATGATTGCATAATGATAAAAATTAATGAAAATTTACTGAACTAAACATGTAAAAAAGTGGACACAATTTTACATATTATGTTATATCAATTATATTATTATGAAACTGTTAAATTAGTGGATTCCAGCATCTGTGCATAGGGGGTGAGAAAGGGAGGAGTTATAGAAACGCTTAGGCCAGAAGCAGTTTGTATGGGTAGCTGGCATCATCTTGGAAGCTACCTAACAGAGCACATTTTTGGTTATGGGATATATACTCCATGCACTACTATTCGGCGGGGGTGGTGGAGAGTGATAGTGTCCTTTGGGTCAAAGTGGATGGAACTAGAGGTGGTTATGCTTAGTGGAATAAGTAAACAGGTGAAAGTTACCTATGAGATAGTCTTACTCATGTAGAATCTAGAGAACTAGAATTAATGATCCTGAAAAAAAAAAAAAAGAGTCTCTAAGACTTTGTGAGAACTATGGTGCTCATCATTGGGAGGGTAAGGGCACAAGATTTTGGTGGTTGGTGTGGTATGGAAATATTTCCTGTAACCCTCTAACCTTGCAATTACGATTCATCATAAATAAATGATTAATCATAAATAAACAAGTAAATAATAAACATAAATGATTGTATGATATATTTAAGCAGAACAGAAAACAGCACAGATTTTTTGAAAAATGGTGGCAGTATTTTTAAAGATTTTTTTAAGTTAAATTTAATTTTATTTAAGAAAGGAGACAGTAACAAAATCATAGGATGGGGGGGTACAACTCCACACAATTCCTGCCACCCAATCTCTATATACTGTCCCCTCCCCAATAGCTTTCCCATTTTCTTTTTTTTTAAATTTTTTATTTAAGAAAGGATTAATGAACAAAAACATAAGGTAGGAGGGGTACAACTCCACACAATTCCCACCACCCAATCTCCATAACCCACCCCCTCCCATGATAGCTTTCCCATTCTCTATCCCTCTGGGAGCATGGACCCAGGGTCGTTGAGGGTTGCAGAAGGTAGAAGGTCTGGCTTCTATAATTACTTCCCCGCTGAACATGGGCGTTGACTGGTTGGTCCATACTCCCAGTCTGCCTCTCTCTTTCCCTAGTAGGGTGTGTCTCTGGGGAAGCTGAGCTCCAGGACACATTGGTGGGGTCTTCAATCCAGGGAAGCCTGGCCAGCATCCTGGTGGCATCTGGAACCTGGTGATTGAAAAGAGAGTTAACATACAAAGCCAAACAATTTGTTGAGCAATCATGGATCCCAAGCTTGGAATAGTGGAGAGGAAGTGTTAGGGAGGTACTCACTGCAAACTCTAGTGTACTTCTGCTTTCAGGTATATATTTTGCAGTAGTTTATGGGTACGTGTGAACATAAGCTCTCTCTCACAGAAACTGGTGTATAGCTAGGTTATGGGACTTTGTTAGAAAGTGAACCACCTGAGATGTAATTAGAGTGTATTATAAAAGGAAAGGTCTCACCCGAGTAATGAAGCTGAAGGGTTGTCATTCCACACGTGAAGTCTCTGGACACAGTCTGAGGTGAAGCATGTTGAGGTAGCAATCGTTGCGTTGCTTAGGTTGTGATCGGCGGATGCAATATTGTTTGGTTTGGATTGGGAGATGCATACGGGAAAGTGGGCCCTATCCAAGGGTTTTAGGACTGGGGGAAGTAGGGGCTCTATAGTGGAGATGTGAGGTTCCTGCTGTCTTAGGGTTCAAAAAGACAATCAATAGTTAATGTTATCGTCACATTATTTGGTAATTGGGTTAACTTTGAAAAGTCCTTTTGTTAGGGTTTGCTGTACAGTACCCAGTATCTTGTATATAGCTGTGCTATTGGATGCTTCTAATCTACTTGGTCTAGGCTTTTGAGAGAGTCCACATATCAAATACACAGCCTATATATTAAAAAGATTCAGTTTGTGTTTTGAGAAACTTTGAGACATACAAATTGATTTTCCCCCTCTCATATTAATTAACTACTGATTTATATGTCTACATTTTTCTAGGAGTGTACATAAACACCATTCCCACCACCAAAGGACTGTGACCCATCCCTCCTGCCCACTCCAACCCCACACTGGCCCAGGAAACTGCATGTCTATCCCTCACCACAGGGCTTTTACTTTGGTGCCCTACTTACAATTTGATCAGGTCCTGCTTTTAGTTTCCCTTTCAGATCTTCTTAGTCAACATCTGTTGATGAGTGGGATCATCCCATACTCATCTTTATCTTTCTGACTTAGTTCACTCAACATAATTCCTTCTAGCTCTGTCCAAGATGGGTCAGAGAAGGTGGGTGCATTGTTCTTGATAGCTGCATAGTATTCTGTTGTGTATATATACCACAGCTTTCTCAGCCACTCATCTGTTGTTGGGCACCTGGGTTGCTTCCAGGTTTTAGCTATTATGAATTGTGCTGCTATGAACATAGGAGTACACACCTCTTTTTTGTTGGGTATTATGGAGTCCTTGGGGTATAACCCGAGGAGAGGAATTACTGGATCATATGGAAGGACCATGTCTAGCCTTCTGAGAGTTTTCCAGACTGCTCTCCACAGAGGCTGGACCAATTTACATTCCCACCAGCAATGTAAAAGGGTTCCTCTGTCCCCACATCCTCTCCAGCATTTGTTGCTGCTGTCCTTTTTGATGTATGCCATTCTTACAGGAGTGAGGTGGTATCTTAGTGTTGTCTTAATTTGCATTTCTCTGACAATCAGAGACCTAGAGCAGTTTTTCATATGTTTGTTAGCCTTTTGGATCTCCTCTGAGGTGAATATTTTGTTCATATCCTCTGCCCATTTTTGGATGGGGTCATTTTCTTTTTTGGTGCTAAGTTTGCTGAGCTCTTTATATATTTTGGTAATTAGTTTCTTGTCTGATGTATGGCATGTGAAGATCTTATCCCATTCTGTGAGGGGTCTCTCTGTTTAATAGTTTCTTTGGATGTGCAGAAGCTTTTCAATTTGATGTAGTCCCATTGGTTTGTTTCTGCTTTAGTCTTCCTTGCAATTGGGTTTGATTCATCAACAATGTCCTTGAGGTGTAGGTGGGAAAGTGTTTTACCAATGTTTTGCTGTAACTATTTGATTGTTTCTGGTCTGACATCTAGGTCTTTGATCCATTTGGAGTTGGTTTTTGTTTCTGGTGAGATAAAGTGGTTCAATTTCATTCTTCTGCATGTTACAACCCAGTTTTCCCAGCACCATTTATTGAAGAGAGCCTCCTTTTTCCATTTAATCCTTTGGGCCCCCTTATGAAAGATTAGATGCCCATAGGTGTTGGGATTTACTTCTGGGCTTTCAATTCTGTTCCACTGGTCTGTGTGCCTATTTTTGTTCCAGTACCATGCTGTTTTGATGATGATGGCTTTATAATATAGTTTAAGGTCTGGGAGTGTGATGCCTCCATTTTTGTTTCTTTTCCTTAAGATGGTGTTGGCAGTTCTAGATGTTTTCATGTTCCAGATAAATGATTGTAGTGTTTGTTCTATTCTCTTAAAGAAGCTTGGTGGAACTTTGATGGGTATTGCATTAAATTTGTATATGGCTCTGGGGAGAATATTCATTTTTCTGATATTTATTCTTCCAATCCATGAGCATGGGATATCTTTCAATTTCTTGGTATCAGTTTCTATTTCCTTGAGTAGCGACACATAGTTTTCAGCAGACAAGTCTTTCACTTCTTTGGTCAACTTTATTCCTAGGTATTTGATTGATTTTGCTGAAGCAGTAAATGGGAGTGATTTCTGGATGTCTTCTTCAGATTTAGTGTTTGCATAAAGAAATGCCACTGATTTTTGTACATTGATTTTGTAGCCTGATACCTTGCTATATTGCCTAATAACTTCCAGTAATTTTCTACTGGATTCTTTAGGTCTTTCTATGTATAATATCATATCATCTGCAAATAGTGAGAGCTTGACTTCTTCCCTTCCAATCTGTATTCCTTTGATTTCTTTCTCTTGCCTGATTGCTATGGCAAGAACTTCCAATACTATGTTGAAGAGTAACGGTGACAGTGGACAGCCCTGTCTAGTCCCCGATCTGAGGGGGAATGCTATCAGCTTCTGTCCATTGAGTATGATGTTGGCTGTAGGTTTGCTATATATAGACTCCACTATCTTGAGGAATTTCCCATCTATTCCCATTTTTTGTAGAGTTTTGAGCATGAATGGGTGTTGGATTTTGTCAAAGGCTTTCTCTGCATCTATTGAGATAATCATGTGGTTTTTGGCTTTGCTTTTATTGATGTGGTGAAAGACATTGATTGACTTAAGGATGTTGAACCAGCCTTGCATTCCTGGGATGAATCCCACTTGGTCATGATGAACAATCTTTTTGATGTGTTGCTGTATCCGGTTGGCCAAAGTCTTGTTTAATATTTTGGCATCTATGTTCATTAGAGATATTGGTCTGTAGTTTTCCTTTTTAGTTCTGTCTCTATCAGCTTTTGGTATCAAGGTGATGTTGGCTTCATAAAAGGTGGAAGGGAGTATTCCTGTTTCTTCAATCTTATGGAATAGTTAAGAAGTATGGGTATTAACTGTTTCCTGAAAGTTTTGTAGAATTCGTTTAGAAGCCATCTGGTCCAGGACTTTTGTTGTTGGGGAGATTCTTAATAACGGTTTCAATTTCTTTGTCTGTGATTGGTGCATTTAGATTTTGTAGTTCTTCTTGGTTCAGTTTTGGAAGTGCATAGGTTTCTAGGAATTGTTCCATTTCTTCCAGATTCTCTAGCTTGGTGGCATATACTTCTTTATAGAAGTTTCGCAGCATTCTCTGGATTTCTGTGGTGTCAGTCGTGATATCTCCTCCATCGTTTACAATTCTATTAATTTGAGTCTTCTCTCTTTTTTGTTTGGTGACTCTGGCTAGGGGTTTGTCAATTATGTTTAATTTTTCAGAGAACCAACATTTGGCTTCATTGATCTTTTGTATGGCTCTTTTATTTTCGATGTTGTTTATTTCTGCTCGAACTTTAGTGATTTCTGACCTTCTGGTTGCTTTAGGGTTCCTTTGTTCCTCTTCCTCTAAGTCCTTGAGGTGTGCAGTAGGGTCGTTCATTTGAGTTTCTTCTTGGTGTTTAATATGTGATTGTATGGCTGTAAGTTTCCCTCTCAGTACTGCTTTACTGTGTCCCAAATATTTGATAGGTTGTGTCTTCATTTTCATTAGTTTCCAGGAACATTTGAATTTCCTGTTTGAGTGAGTCTCTGACCCAGTGCTTCTTAAGGAGCATGTTATTTAGTTTCCAAATTCTGTGTCTTTTAATAATTTTCCGTTTGTTGTTAAATGTTAGTTTTACTCCACTGTGGTCTGAGAAGATACTTGGGATTATTTCAATGATCTTGAATTTATTGATGCTGTCTTTGTGTCCTAACATGTGGTATATCCTTGAGTGTGTGTTATGTGGATTTGAAAAGAAGGTGTATTCCAGTTTTTTGGGGTGGAGGAGTCTGAAAATGTCCAAGAGGTCTAGTCTGTCTATCTCTTCATACAATTCTCTTGTATCTTTATTGGTTCTCTGCTTTGTTGATCTGTCTAAGTGTGAGAGTGGGTTATTGAAGTCTCCCACTATTATTGTATTACTATTGATGTATTTTTGAAATTCTTTCAGTAAGTGCTTGACATATTTAGATGGTCCCTCATTGGGTGCATAGATGTTAATAATTGTTAAGTCTTCTTGGCTGATTGATCCTCTAATCATTATGTAATGTCCTTGCCTATCTTTTATTACTTTATTTAATTTAAAATCTATCGTGTCTGAGATGAGAATGGCTGTTTCTGCCCTTTTTTGTGGTCCGTTAGCCTGTATGATAGTTTTCCATTCTTTCACTTTAAGTCTGTGTTTATCTTGTTGTGACAGATGGGATTCTTGCAAGCAGCATATGGTTGGGTTATGTTTTCTGATCCATCCCCCCATCCTGTGCCTTTTGATGGGTGAGTTTAAGCCATTGACATTTGTTGATATTATGGATTTAATGTATTGTAGTGCCATTGTTCTAAAAAAAATTTGTTTGCTCTGATATATTGCAAGTATTATAGTGATGTTCTTGTTTATAAGAGGCCTTTTAGTACCTCTTTCAGGGCCGGTTTGGTGATGGTTGCCTCCTTTAACTGTTGTTTATCTAAGAAGGTTTTGATCCCTCCATCTAGTTTGAATGAAAGTCTAGCAGGATATATTATCCTTGTTTGAAACCCTTTTTCATTCAGGGCTTGATAGATATCTTGCCACTCCCTTCTGGCTTTTAGAGTTTGAGTGGAGAAGTCTGCAGATAATCTTATGGATTTTCCCTTGTATGTGACTTTTTGTTTCTCTCTTGCAGCCTTTAGGATCCTTTCTTTATCCTTACTTCTTCTCATTGTGACTATGATGTGTCTTGGTGTCTTCAGGTCTGGGTTGATTCTGTTTGGTACTCTCTGGGCCTCTTGAACCTTGATATCCTTTCTGTTATTCAGGTCTGAGAAGTTTTCTTCTATTATTTCCTCTAGAATGTTTGCTTCCCCTTCCTCTCTTTCTTCCTCTGCAGGCCAATTATACGAATGTTACTTCTTTTGAGATCATCCCATATGTCTCTGTTGTTGTTTTCAGTGTCTCTCAATCTCTTTTTAAGCTCTTTCACCTCTTTCTTTGTTTTCTCTAACTCATCCTCTGTCTGACTAATTCTGTTTTCTGCTTCTGTTAGTCTGCTTTCCCTTGCCTCAGATTCTTTCTTTATTACAGCTATTTCAGCTTTCAGTTCTCTAATTGCCTCAAGATAATCAGTATTTTCCTTGGGGGTCTCAACTATTGTTTCCCTAATACTGCCATTCCTTTCCTCCAATGTTGTTTTCATTTCTGTGATTAATAAGTTTATTATTGCTTGCATACTTTTCTTATCTATGGTTACTTCTGACTGATTTGTAGTTTCTTCTGGGCTCTTGTCTTCATTCATTGGAGTAGCAGTTTTATTTGTTTTTGATCTACCCATTTTTTTGATTTATGTGTTTCTTTTTTTTATGCTCTGTTGTTCCTCAGTTGTTGTGTCTTGAGTACAAGTAACACTGTACTAAATACCTTTATGACAATTTCACTCACCTACCTCTGGAATTACAGTAGCAACTGAAGTAAGTATTGAAGTAGTTTAATCGTTACCAGTTAGCTAAACAATTTCTCCAGTCCGTGAAAAAATAGTAACCAAATCCCAGTGAAGAAAGAGAAAAGAAAGAGAGGATAGCAAGAATAGACAGTTATGCAAATCTACTATCCAGTGTATATTCTAGGGGTAACAAGAGGGGAAAGGGAACTAGAGCAGAGATACACACATAGAGAGTCCACTCTGAGTCAGATTTCTTCCCCAAAATAATTCACAAATTCAGAAAGGCAAAGAAGAAGGAAGAAGTGTATGACAAGATTAAAAAAAAGAGAGAGAGAGAGAGACAAGAGAGAGAAAAGGGAGAAGATAAGAAAAAGAGTTGTAATTAAAGAGCAGTGCAAGGAAATTCCCAAATGTGTATCAGTGAATTCAGAAAAGCACCCTGTTTGGTGGTGTGGGGTATCCTGCTAGGAGCTGGTCCCCAGGGACTGCTTGGGGGGGGAAGGAGGCGTGCTTGAAAATTAAAAGGATGAAGAAAGAATTTTTTTTCCCTACTCTAACTCTTAACCCAAATTAAGTTATAGTCACCTCCTTGGTGTCACTGCTATGGCCCCTTATTGGCTGGCCTGCTAAAGGCACAAAATCCTACTGTTTCCAGGGGATATGCTCGGAGCTCAGCGGCTAGCAGCTTCTCAGTCCGCCATCTTACGGGAAACCCCCCCTCCAGACTTTTTTAAAGGATTTCTCGAAAATGAAAACTAGCTCCAAGTCCTTTGATCCAATGAGAGCTATACTTAAGAAGTCTTTGGATCTGCCCTCAGGGTCGCGGTGATCCCTGGAGAGTCCCAAGAGAAAGCCCCCGAGCTATAGTGCTCCCTCCGGGTCCTCTGCCGGCCGCCCAGCAGCACTCTGCAACCGGCGGAGGAGCCGCCTTCCCGGGTGGACGACAATGCCCGGCGCACCTGCCTTGCCCACCGCCGCCTGGGAAGTCTGGAGCAGCCCGTCCGCTAGTCCGTGCCACCTTTACTCTAATTCTTAACCCAAATTAAATTATAGTCACCTCTTTGGTGTCACCACTAGGACCCCTTATTGACTGGCCTGCTAAAGGCAGAAAATCCTACCGTTTCCAGAAGATGTGATCAGAGCACACGCTGCTAGAAGCTTCTCAGTCTGCCATCTTCCTGGAACCCCAAGATTTTTTAAATATTTATTCATTTTCCCTTTTTGTTGCCCTTGCTTTTATTGTTGTAGTTATTATTGCTATTATTATTGATGTTGTCGTTGTTGGACAGAACGGAGAGAAATGGATATAGGAGGGAGAGTCAGAGAGGGGGAGAGAAAGAGAAACATCTGCAGATTTGCTTCATCGCTTGTGAAGCGACCCCCCCCCCCGCAGGTGGGGAGTTGAAGATTTGAACTGGGATCCCTAGGCAGGTCCTTGTGCTTTGCGCCAAGTGCGTTTAACCCACTGTGCTACCGCCCGACTCACTGCTGGCAGTAGTTTTTAAGGGAAATGTATAGCTAACTATATGTTTATGCTATGAAATTGTTGTGGCCTGGCAGTTTTACTAGCATATTTACCCAAAATAAGAGCACATTGCAAAATACTAGTGCATATAAGCGTCTAACAGCTTTATTAACATTAGTCTCAAAATGGAAACAATGCAAATTTCTTTCAATAGATGAATAAAATATTCACACAATTAAGTTCTCATCAATAATTAAATAAGACATATTGTTCATATAATGAATGTTATGAATATCTCAGAGTTCTTTGCTATGTAAGCCATGCCTAATAAATAGATACTTCATGGCTTCTGTTTTCTTTTCAAGGTTATTTGAACATCAGAATATAAGCCTTAATTCCAAGAACTTTAAGGGAATATAATGGTTTAAGGACCTATAATGAAGGCAGTTGATGTGAATTTATAATTGTACCTGTTGTCCAGTTATACCATAATACTCTAGGGTGAATCAATAACCCAGAAACAAGTTGATTCTTTTTTTTTATTTTTAGATTTATTTATACTACAGTGACAGCTCACTGGACTTACATGTCTGAGGCCTGTGAGGCTCCAGAGTCAGTCTCCAGCACCACCATATGCCATAGTGGAGCAGTACTTTGGTTCCTCTGTCTCACCATATATCATGAAAATAAATAAATGTTAGTAAAGTTAGTAACTCTGATTTTTTTTGTTAAAAATTGATTAACTCAGACTCTATAAAAGGGTTTCATTCATTACCTGAATGTAATCTGATCAATGCCAGACCATCACAGTTTTGATTAAAAGGACATTAAATTTTTGTGTCATTTTTGAAACTTTTTAAAAATTTTATTATTTACTAACAAGGGAGGATTAAACTCAGGGGACTTCAATCTTGCAAGACCAATACTTCATTTACTTCACTGCCTCCCTGGCTGCTAGTTCTGAAATTAGCTTGATCAAATAATGGGTATTGGAAAAAATTTTTAAATGTAATCTCTTTCTTATTTATTGTCATTCCTTTAGCTTCGATTATATTTAAGTTTCTATCAGACTAGACTGAAGCTTTTGTTTCCAAATAGATCTTCAGAGATGTTCTTTTATTTTGTTTTTAATCTTTTTCTGCTTCTGAACATATCCAAACACTAAGAAGCAATATACATACATTTAGTCTCTAACAACCTAAGATGTCAAATAAGTTGTATTTAATTCTAGATTAAATCTTTAATAGTGTCATTTTATTTTTACTCATTTTCTTCTCAATAGAGAAAAAGGAGCAGCTGCTTACTGTTGTCAGATTTCTTTGTTGAGAATTTAAGAATGCAACACTTGTATATCATTTTTGTTTTTGTCTGGATATAGATTTTTCACTGCTTTTATTAAAAGACTGATAGAATTTATAATGAGGAAGATATAAAGCTCACAGAGTCCCCATGTAAACTGGTGGATTAATTCCTGTTAATATATTAGTAATTGTCATCTAGTATTTCCTTTGTGTTCAGGTGAATTACCTAGCATATCATTTGTTCAATCTGCAGTTGGGTTATTTTTTTTTCATGAATTACAGAAGTTCTTTATTATTAAGGATTAAATTAAGCCATCATATCATGTTTCTTCATTTTGTAATTTGATTTTTATCTTACTTTATATCTTGCTTTTAAATTTTATAATTAATACTTTGTCAAATATATGTAGTTTATAATATGAATTTCCTTTTTGGTTACATACTTAGAGTTAATTTAGTCACTGTCAGGTCTGAGATATGCTCACTTATATATTTTTCAGTTCATCTAATATTTTTTTGCTTTTCAGTTAGTAACAGAGAGACAGAGAGAGACAGAATGAGAGATAACATAGCATGGAAACTTCCTTCAGTGTGGTAGGGGCCATGTTCAAACCTGGGTTATGTATATGGCAAAGTAGTATACTAAGTGAGTGATTTTGCCAGCTGTTTCACTTGTAAAAATATTTAGCTTAAAATTAATGAATAAAAATTTAAAAATAATTAAAATTATTTTATGTCTCTCAAAGGTACTCAACATTAACTTAAATGAAAATTTAATATTAGTTTCTAATAAAGTACCTCTTTATTATATTACTTCATTCTTTCACAACATTTCATATCACAAATCTGTTCCATATACTTAATATATAACAATTGATCTCAACTACACAGAATTTATCCTGTATGGAAAACTTGCTTAGGTTTCTTTTTTCCTACTCTGAGCATTTTTGTGAGAGTTTGTATTCTACTTTGCAGAAATTCATACACAATGTATTTTGTTTGTATTGTACATGAACTTAGAATACTATCTTTATTTTTCTGCCTCACTCCCTACCTCCTTCTCCCTTCTCAATTTCTCTTTGTCCTATTACATATAGAAGGGAAAAAAATACCCACCATGAATTTTGAATTCATGTACAGGCATTGAGCCCCAGAGCTAATCCTGTTAGCAAAAAAGAAATAAAAAGGAAAAAAATTATCTTTATAGATTTTCATCATTTCATTGGAGGGATAATGGTTTATAGTAAACATGAAACTTTAGAGACAAGGACATAAAAAGAAAAAAATAAAGCAAAATTTGGATTGGGTGAGGTGTATTGCATCAAAGCAATCGTCTCTGGGAAGGAAGGAAGGGGTTAGCAATGAAGTTCCAGTCCTGGTTCATGATGATGGAAAAGTCCTATGCTGGGGGCAAGTGTGTTCCGCAGACATCTGTCATGGGGATATGGGTATAATAGTTTCAAAGGACAGACTCTAGTGTACTCTTACCTCGAGTAAATTAGATTATTAACTCTGATAACTTCTGTACATTTAGAAAAGTTATTTAATATTTATTTATTTTCCCTTTTGTTGCCCTTATTTTTCATTGTTGTTGTAGTTATTATTGCTGTTATTGATGTCGTTGTTGTTGGATAGGAGAGGGAAATGGGGAGCGGAGGGGAAGACAGAAAGGGGGAGAGAAAGATAGACACACCTGCAGACCTGCTTCACCGGCTGTGAAGCAACTCCCCTGCAGGTGGAGAGCTGGGGGCTCGAACCTGATTCTTACCGCTGGTCCTTAAGTTTTGCGCCACGTGCGCTTAACCCACTGTGCACCGCCCAACTCCCGTAATCTGCTCTTTATCCTCTCACCTGTAAACCAAAAATAATAGTATCTTTTATTTAGATTTTTTATGGAATAAAAAGTACTTAAAACAGTGCTTGCATATATTAACTTTACTGATAACAGAAAAGTGTCTCCTACTGACTTTTTACATTAAAATTATACTTTTAAGAATCCACTGATATTTTTTCAGCTGAATATTAAAATTATACTTTTAAGAATCCACTGATTTTTTTTCAGCTGAATATTCATTGTATATTTCAGCTTCAGATGGAACTTAAGAAACAAATAAGAGGAAAATAAGGTGAAATTTGGACTGGGGGTAGTGTATTGTACTAAAGCAAATGAGTGGGGAAAGAAAAAGACTGGTGGGATAGAGGGGCACTGGGGTTCCAGTGTATACCGGTATGAGTGTGAGTGCTTTCCAGAACCTAGACATCTATCATTTGGAGATGAGGAAAGTGTCACAGCTGTACTGTAAACCATTACTCCCCCCAATAAAATCTATGTGTAAAAAAATCCATTGCTTATATTTTCCAGTACTGGACTTGAAGAAGCATGTTTCTTCTTCTTTTTCTTTCTATTTTATTTGATAGGCCAGAGAGAAATAGAGAGGGAGATAAAGAGGGTGAGAAAAATATAGATACCTGCAGACTTCTTACACTGCTCTTAAAAGGATCAACCCTGCAAGTGGAAAGCAGGGGCTTGAACTCATGTCCTTGAACATGGTAATGTATGTGCTCAACTGGGTGTACCCCCACCTGGCCCTGCATGTTTCTACTTTATCTTCTTTTTATATAATAATTAGTGATTTGTATGACTATAGATTAATAGGAGTGTACATAAACACCATTCCCACTACCAAAAGACTGTGTCCCAGACCACCGCACACCCCCACATATCCCTCCACCACCACAGGAAGCTGAATGTCCACCTTTACCATCAACCCAGGGTTTTTACTTTGGTGCCCTACTCCAGATTTAGTCAAATCCGGCTTTTAGATTCCCTTTCTGTTCTTCTTTATCAACTTCTATTTATGAGTGGAATCATCCCATACTCATCTTTATCTTTCTGACTTAGCTCACTTAACATAATTTCTTCTGGCTTCATCCAAGATGGGTCAGAGAAGGTGGGCTCATTGTTCTTGATAGCTGTATAGTATTCCATTGTGTATATATACCACAGCTTTCTCAGCCACTCATCTGTTGTTGGGCACCTGGGTTGCTTTCAGGTTTTAGCTATTATGAATTGTGCTGCTATAAACATAAGTGTACACATATGTTTTTGGTTGGGCATTATGGAATCTTTGGGGTATATCCCGAGGAGAGGAATTTCTGGGGCATATGGAAGGTCCATGTCTAGCCTTGTGAGAGTTCTCCAGACTGCTATCCACAGAGGCTGGACCAATTTACATTCCCACCAGCAGTACAGAAGGGTTCGTCTGTCCCCATAGCCTTTCCAGCATTTGCTGCTGCTGTCCTTTTTGATGTATGCCATTCTCACAGGGTGAGGTGGTATCTCAATGTTGTCTTTATTTGCATTTCTCTGACAATCATCGACCTAGAGCAGTTTTTCATATGTTTGTTAGCCTTTTGGATCTCCCTTGAAGAGAATGTTTTGTTCATATCCTGTGCCCATTTATGGATGGGGTCATTTGCTTTTTTGTTGCTAAGTTTGCTGAGTTCTTTGTATATTTTGGTTATTAGTCTCTTGTCTGATGTATGGCATGTGAAGATCTTCTCCCATTCTGTGAGGGGTCTCTTTGTTTGTGTGATAGTTTCCTTGGCTGTGCAGAAGCTTTTCATTTTGATGTAGTCCCATTGGTTTGTTTCTGCTTTAGTCTTTCTTGCAATTGGGTTTGTTTCATCAAAGATGTCCTTGAGGTTTAGGTGGGAAAGTGTTCCAGCAATGTTTTCCCCTAAGTATTTGATAGTTTCTGGTCTAACATCAATGTCCTTGATCCATCTGGAGTTGATTTTTGTTTCTGGTGAGATAAGGTGGTTCAGTTTCATTCTTCTGCATGTTTCAACCCAGTTTTCCTAGTACCATTTATTGAAGAGAGCCTCCTTCTTCCATTTAATCCTTTGGGCCCCCTTATCAAAGATTAGATGTCCATAGGTGTGGGGGTTTAGTTCGGGGTTTCAGTTCTGTTCCACTGGTCTTTGTGCCTATTTTTTCCAGTACCAGGCTATTTAGATGATGATGTCCTTATTATATAGTTTCAGATCTTGGCCTGTGATGCCTCCATTTCTGTTTCTTTTCATTAGGATTGTTTTGGCAATTCTAGGTGTTTTCTGGTTCCAGATAAAAGATTTTAGTTTTTGTTCTATTCTATTAAAGAAGCTTGGTGGAACTTTGATGGATATCACATTAAATTTGTATATGGCTCTGGGGAGAATATTCATTTTGATGATATTTATTCTTCCAATCCATGAGCATGGGATGTCTTTCCATTTCTTGGTATCAGTTTCTGTTTCCTTGAATAGTGACTCATAGTTTTCAGTATACAAGTCTTCCACTTCGTTGGTCAGCTTTATTCCTAGGTATTTTATTGATTTCCTGCAACAGTAAATGGAAGAGATTTCTGTATGTCTTATTCTTCAGATTTATTTTGCATAAAGAAATGCCACTGATTCTTGTAGATTGATTCTGTAGCCTGTCACCTTGCTATATTTTCAAATAACTTCCAGTAGTTTTCTGCTGAATTCTTTAGGTTTTTCTATGTATACTATCATATTATCTGCAAATAGTGAGAGCTTGACTTCTTCCCTTCCAGTCTGTATTCCTTTGATTTCTTTCTCTTGCCTGATTGCTATGGCAAGAACTTCCAATACTATGTTGAAGGGTAATGGTGATAGTGGACAGCCCTGTCTTGTCCCTGATCTGAGGGGGAATGCTTTCAGCTTCTGTCCATTGAGTCTGATGCTGTCTGTAGGTTTGCTATATATGGACTCCACGATCTTGATGAATTTCCCATCTATTCCCATTTTTTAAAGTGTTTGGAGAATGAATGGGTGTTGGATTTTGTCAAAGGCTTTCTCTGCATCTATTGAGATAATCATGTGTTTTTTGGCTTTTCTTTTACTGATGTGGTGAATGACATTGATTGACTTACGGATATTGAACCAGCCTGAATTCCTGGGACAAATCCCACTTGGTCATGATGAACAATCCTTTTGATAGACTGCTGTATTTGGTTGGCCACGATCTTGTTTAATATTTTGGCATCTCTGTTCATCAGAGATATTGGTCTGTAGTTTTCCTTTTCTGTTGTGTCCCTATCTGCTTTTGGTATCACAGTGATGTTGGCTTCATAGAGGTGGGAGTGTTCTTGTTTCTTCGATCTTGTGGAAAAGCTTTAGAAGTATGGGTATTAACTGTTTTTGAAGGTTTTGTAGAATTCATTTGTGAAGCCATCAGGTCCAGGACTTTTATTGTTCAGGAGATTCTTAATAATGGTTTCGATTTCTTTGTCTGTGATTGGTGTATTTAGGTTTTGTAGTTCTTGGTTCAGTTTTGGAAGGGCATATGTTTCTAGGAATTCTTCCATTTCTTCCAGATTCTCTAGCTTGGTGGCGTATAGTCCTTCCTAGAAGTTTTGCATGATTTTCTGGATTTCTCTGGTGTCAGTTCTGATATCTCCTCTATCGTTTACAATTCTATTAATTTGAGTCTTCTCCCTTTTTTGTCTAGTGTGTATGGCTAGGGGTTTGTCAATTTTGTTTAATTTTTCAAAGAACCAACATTTGGCTTCATTGCTCTTTTGTATGGTTCTCTTATTTTCAATGTTGTTTATTTCTGATCTAATTTTAGTGATTTCTGTGTTTCTGGTTGCTTTAGGGTTCCTTTGTTCCTCTTCCTCTAAGTCCTTAAGGTATACAGTAAGGTTGTTTATTTGAGCTTTTTCTTATTCCTTAATATGTGATTGTATGGCTGTGAGTTTCCTTCTCAATACTGCTTTAGCTGTGTCCCAAATATTTCGATAACTTGTGTCTTTATTTTCATTTGTTTCCAGGAACATTTGAATTTCTTGCTTGAGTGTCTCTCTGACCCAGTGGTTTTTAAGCAGTATGTTGTTTAGTTTCCAAATTCTGTGTCTTTTAGTAATTTTCTGTTTGTTGTTAAATGTTAGCTTTACTACACTGTGGTCTGAGAAGATACTTGGGATGATTTCAGTGCTGTTGAATTTGTTGATGCTGTCTTTGTGGCCTAACATGTGGTCTATCCTTGAGTATGTGTTGTGTGGATTTGAAAAGAATGTGTATTCTGTTTTTTTGCGGTGTAGGACTCTGAAAATGTCCAGGAGGTCTAGTCTTTCCATCTCTTCATTTAATTCTCTTATTTCTTTTTTGTTTTAATATTTTTATTTATTCCATTTTGTTGCCATTGTTTTTTATTGTTGCTGTTATTATTGTTGTCATTGATGTTGTCATTAAATAGGACAGAGAGAAATGGAGAGAGAAGGGGAAGGCAGAAAGGGGAAAAGAAAGATAGATACCTGCAGAACTACTTCACTGCTTGTGAAGCAACTCCCCTACAGGGGAGGAGCCAGGGGTTTGAACCGGGATTCTTAAGCTGGTCCTTGTGATTGGCGCCACGTATGCTTAACCTGCTGTGCTACCACCAAACTCCCAATTCTCTTGTTTCTTTGTTGATTCTCTGCTTTGCTGCTCTGTCTTAAGTGTGAGAGTGGGATGTTAAAGTCTCCCACTATTATTGTATTACTACTGATGTATTTTGTAATTCTTTCAGTAGGTGTTTGATGTATTTAGATGGTCCCTCATTGGGTACATATATGTTAGTAACTGTTAAGTCTTCTTGGCTGATTGATCCTTTAATCATTATGTAATGGTCTTGATTATCTTTCATTACTTTATTTAATGTAAAATCTATTGTGTCAGAGATGATAATGGATGTTCCTGCCTTTTTTTGTGGTCCATTAGCTTGTATGATAGTTTTCCATCCTTTCACTTTAAGTCTGTGTTTATCTTGTTGTGTTAAATGGAATTCTTGCAAGCAGCATATGGTTGGGCCATGTTTTCTGATCCATCCTCCCACTCTGTGCCTTTTAATGGGTGAATGTAATCCATTGACATTTATTGATATTATGGATTTTATGTATTGTAGTGCCATTATTCAACAATTTTTTATTTGCTCTGATATATTGCAAGTATTATAGTGATGTTTTTGTTTATAAGAGGTCTTTTAGAACCTCTTTCAGGGCAGGCTTGGTAATGGTTGCATCCTTTCACTTTTGTCTGTCTGAGAAGGTTTTGATCCCTCCATCTAGTTTGAATGAAAGTCTGTCAGGATAAATTATCCTTGGTTGAAACCCTTTTTCATTCAGGGCTCGATATTTTTCCATTCTCTTCTGGCTTTTAGAGTTTGAGTGGAGAAGTCTGCTGATTGTCTTATGGGTCTTCCCCTGTATATGACTTTTTGTTTTTCTCTTGCAGCCTCTAGGACCCTTTCTTTATCCTTACCTCTTTTCATTGTAACTATGATGTGTCTTGGTGTCTTCAAGTCTGGGTTGATTCTGTTTTGGACTCTCTGGGCCTCTTGAATCTTAAATGTCCTTTCTGTTGTTCATGTCTGGGAAGTTTTCTTCTATAATTTCCTCTAGAATTTTTGCTTCCCCTTCCTCTCTTTCTTCCTCTGGCAGGCCAATTATATGAATGTTACTTCTTTTGAGATAATCCCACATGTCTCTGTTGTTGTTTTCATTGTCTCTCAATGTCTTTTTTAGCTCTTTTACCTCTTTCTTAGTTTTCTCTAGCTCATCCTCTGTCTGGCTAATTCTATTTTCTGCTTCTGTTAGTCTGCTTTCCCTTCCCTCAGCTTCTTTCTTCAGTTCAGGTATTTCAGCTTTCAGTTCTCTAATTACCTCGAGGTAACTAGTATTTTCCTTGAGGGTCCATCTGTTGTTTCCCTAGTTCTGCTACCCCTTTTCTCTATAGTTGTCTTCATTTCTGTGATCATTAAGTTTACTATTGCTTGGAAATTTTTCTTATCTATGTCTACTTCTGACTGATTTTAGTTTCTTCTGGGATCCCGTCTTCTTTCATTGTAGTAGCAGTTTTATTTGCTCTTATTTTAACCATTATTTTTTTATTGAGGTGTTTTTTATTTTTATGTTCTGTTCTTCATTTGTTGTGTTTTGAGTACAAGCCACGCTATACTAAATACCTTTATGACGAATGCAGTCACCAACCTCAGATATTACAACAGTAACTGAAGCAAGGATTGAAGCAGTTTAATCAATACCAGTTAGCTAAACAATGCTTCCAGTCCAAGAAAAAAAAATATCAACCAAATTCATATGAAAAAAGTAAAGAAAAAAGGGATAGCAAGTGTAGACAATTATGCAAATATACTGTCCACTGTAAATTCATTGGGTAGCAAGAGAACAAAGGGAAGTAGAGAAGAGACACACACAAAGAGAGTCCACTCTGAGTCAGATTTCTTCCCCAAAATAATTCACAACTGAGTATCAGTATATTCAGAACACATAAGAAGGAGGAAGGAAAAAGAGAAGACACGAATGAAAAAAAAAAAAAAAGAGCAGTGAATGGAAAGAGTATTTTTTTTTAACTAGCTAGGAGGAGGGAGAAGGGGGAGAGTGGATAAAGGAGGTAGGCAGAGTGAAACAAGTTCCTCTCACAATGGATAGGACTGCCAGTCACCTAGCAATGGAAAATACACTAAAAGTTAATTTTGGTCAACTTGAAGGAGGGGTGGAAAGGGACATGCATATATAATAATAATAATAATAATAATAATAATAATAATAATAATAATAATAATATATCAGAGTGAAAAAAACTCTAACAGTCAGTCTGCAGCTTGGAAGGCTCCTGATTGACTCAGGCAGCCTGAGCAAAGACAGCCAATTGTTAAAAAAAATTGTTAAAAAAAGATTTTCAAACATCTATCGATATCTGTCTATCATCTATCTACTTACCATCTATCTGTATATCTGTCTCAGCCTCTGTCTCTTTTTTTCAAAATAATAAATTATTATCTTTATGTATTGAATAGAGACAGCCAGAAATTGAGAGAAATGGGGAGAGAAAGAGAGAGGGTGTAGGGAGAGAGAGACCTGCAACAGTAATTTACTACTCTATATGTAGGGACCAGAGACTTAAACCTGGGTCCTTGTGCACTGTAACATGTGCACTCAACCAAATGTGCCACCATACTACACAGCCCTCTTTGTCTTTATCTCTATCTGTTTTGTGACTAGAGTTATTGTTAGCTGCATGACAGCTCCACTGATCCTAGTGGCTATCTCTTTTTCATGGTGGAAACAGAGAGAAAAGGGGGAGGGAGAGAGAGGTAGTGAAAGAGAGACAATTGCAGTACTATTTTACCATGTGTGAAGCTTCCCCCCCTCCAGGCTAGGATCAGAGGGTTGAACCCAGGTCCTTGTACATGGCATCCAATGTTTTATACTGGATGTATCACTCCCTGATTCAGAGATATAACATTTTTCATTGTATAAATTATTTCTCTCTAGGGTGAGCAAGGAGAAAAAGGAGATCCAGGTCTGGCTGGCATTAATGGACAAGATGTAAGTCTAACTTTTGTTTTCTAATGTTCTGTTTGCATTTTGCTACTTAGCAATCTAATACTATTAAGATTCAACGATTCTTGGGAGAGATAGAAGCAATCAAAGCAACTTAAGAATCAAACCAGTTTTTTAAAAATTATGTCCTCATGTAAAAGAGAATTATTGAGAGATAGAGAGATTAGAATACTACACATTCTGGTACATGGAAGTACCCAGAACTGATAGTAGATTTCTGGGGCCAGAGTCCTAAGGCATACAAGTCCCATGATAGAAAACTGAAGCATCATCCTGGGTCTCAAGATAGTTTCTCCATGACAATGTTTTTAGCTTCATAATATCAATATCAATATATATATATATATATATATATATATATATATATATATATATATATATTCTTTGGTTTTATATTACATACATTGTTTCACTCTTAACAGTTGTTTTTTTCTTGCTATATATCTAGGTTACTTTTTAAAATTCTTCCTTTGTCTTTTTTTCTCTTACACTCATGTGTCTGCTATGGCTTTGGTTCTTACCCACTTTCAACTTTTCATCTTATCTCAGACCTCTGTCTACTGAGGGGTCTGTATAGGTAGCATCACAGTGATGAAAAGGAACAATGGGAAGGAAAATGTTTACCTGTATCATTTAACCTTCCTAGTAACAGTGCTTCAACCTCAGGCAGATGTTTTCCTGTATTCTCAAGTCCTAGCATCTCCTTCACTTCATCTCAGGATGATCATACTTCTAGAGCATCACTTTCTATCTTATGATGAAATTAGAATTGTCGAAATCTGAGGTTCCTTCCAAAATGTATACATTTTTCTTCAGTTCACCACACTTACCATTTACTATGTATAAACTAACTTTACTTGGAAAAGTGCCTACAGTGAAAAATTTTTTCCCACTCTTTCTATTTTTTTTACTTGCACAAAAAGGTTTGGAGGGTTCTGAAGCCCACATGAACTGTTTTATGAATATAAGAATAAGGAAGTTAAATCTAGTTTTCCCATGGTGCAAAGGCATTATGATGACTATCTTGGATGTAGTAAAACATCACAACAGGTTCAAGGACTGATCATTACATCCCTTGGATCTGCCTACAAAGGATATGAATACCTGAATGGTTGGGAGGGTCCTCCAAAAAAGAAATATGCTAACACTTAACCCTAGAAATAATACCAGCATATAGCTCCACTCCCTCCCTCCCCCTGTCTTCCTGAGAAATCCAGGAGATAGAGAGAAACAGTGAGATACCTGCAGCACTGTTTCAACATTCATGAAGCTTCTCCCCTGCAGGTGGGGACTGGTACCCACTGTTGAGCTCAATGTCTCAATATGATCAAATTGTTGAGAGCCCATAATTTAAGGGATAATGTGAACTTTCTTCTTTGATAACAATATTGAGTCTTTCACATGCCATCAATCACTAAAGTATCATTTCTTTACACCAGTAATGTTTAATGTACCTTATTAGGTACACCATAATGCATGACAAAGTACAGTAACATTTCTCACATAGTTATTTAATTAATATGCAGATGATATTCCTTTTCCCCTAAATTTGTTAAAGATATTCAGGTATTAAGACTAAGAGAAAATGAGAAAGAATAACACAAGTTCATTTTTTTTTCTTTCCTGCTATCAGTAGAAATAAAATTTTGAAGACTCTTGCTACTACGTCATTGGTGATGGTGCTATTAAAATTGTGCTATAGATCATAAACTGTTTACATGAGAGTTTTGAAATTTTATTCTAATCTCACTATATGGACTAGGAGAGTAGGGGTGATACATAGCATTGCTATTTTTAAGAGGTAAGAAATACAGGCTTAGGAAATTCAGCAACTTTCATTTAGAAAATGACAAAATCAGCCATTAACCCTGCATGTTTGATTAAAAACCTATCTTATCCTATTAAATCATGCCACATTTGTCATTTTCTTTTTTTAAGTGCTAAAATAAACTGAATCTGCAAACTAAAGATCATATAGTACTTATAACACTTCACTCTGATTTTCAATAAATACAGGTATATATCCTTAGGGAAATGAAGGATTATTATGATGATAGCTATTTCAATTTGAATTAAAATCAGACCATCATGCGGATTATAACTAGAAGCATTCTTTTATAGTGCATAGTTAATGTATTCAATTGACCACCCTAGTCAAGGTACTTTTCAAGTCAGAGAAAATGGGAAGAATTTAATATTTCTACTAAAATAAATTCAAAAGCACTTTTGTAGCTTTACTTTTTACCTCTTGCATACATATTGATGTACATGTATCTTTTAATAAATTCTTCTGTTTCAGCTTTCCTACAAAATGGGAAAGATCCATTTCAGAAAGTGTAAACCTTCTTTAAAGGAGACTTTTAAGTAGCTCAGTTTCTCAGTGGGACACTAATGTCATTTGGGATAAGACAAGTCTTTTGCCTACTGAAACTGTCTCACAAGAATACAATGTTTAGAATACTTGAGGCTCACAAACTGAATGTTGCTAAAATAATCATATTAATCTATACCAGTTCAATCTGTATTACTGAATACAAAAAAAATATTGAAGTTACAAAGCTGAGCTATCAACTTGGAACAGCTGGTACCAGTGCAAGGAAATAAGATATAGTCAGTGGAAGAAGGGGGGAACAAATGAAGTGACTGGTTAAAATTTTTGTGAACATTATTTGGTAGCATCTGATTTTTAAAGATTCTACAAACTATAAGAATTCTAATAAACTAATTTTCCAATAAATTAATTTAATAATGTACCTGTTTTTATAACACTGCCCTTAATACTGTTCTATACTTTTCAACTTGTTGTAAGATAAATTCCTCCCTCCATATAATATGCAGTCAGTTACTTGCTGTTTGTAGTCTTTTTCCTCATGAATTTTATGGAGAGTCTTGGTAATAGATGCCCATCTTAATTAATATTGAATGTAGAGTTTTTTCCATTTGGTTCTTTATGCTTTAATGGTGAGTGTTGTATCTCCAGTATTTAATAACCATTGATAACAGCACCAGTTTGACATGAGAAGTTAAATTGCACTTGAAGAAAGAAAGTTATTGTTTTTCAATGTCTATCATGATGCTATGGCCTTTGTACTTTGTCACAGGTAGAAATAAGTTACATGGGCCTATTTCAGTGACCATAAAGGTGGAAGTCTGATAAATGCAGTATTTTTTCTATTGCATTTTACTCTTTGTGAGTCAAAACCATTGTTACAGATCCATCAATCTGAATACAAAACTGAACAGAATGAGCTATTAAATATTCCTTAAACTTGGACTGTAAAAGTAAAAACAACATTTATTAAATGTCTACCAAGTGCTAGGCGTTTTCACAAGCTGTGATTCTCTGGTCATCCCTTCAAGATAACTGTTATGTATAGCCACCTTATAGGTAAGAAGCTTACAACAATTTACATAGCATTATGCATGTTAATGTTCTTCCTTTTCTGATTTTTCTAACTCCCTATCTCTGAAGGCTTATGCACCTCCTGTAGAATTAGACATTTCTGAGAGTTATTCTCTTCACCCTATTATATAACACTATAATTACACTCAATATTCACATCAGTTTGTAATCGACTGCATTATTATCCCATCCTTTAAATCAAACCAAGGTCTTTTAACTGACTTAACTACTGATTAGTCTCTTTCCTACTACAAGTTATGGTTTGTTTTAGTTTGTTAGACAATGATTTTAACATCATAATCTATTATTTTATGCCTAAAACAGTATTTCACAACATGTATAGTATGTAATGATTCTTAATCATCTGTAACTGGGACAATTATATGTCAAGAAGAAAGCATAATCCAATGCCCACTCCCTAAGTCAACCATTTTCCTGAATGGCATGCTAAAATGTGACCTTCTATTCTTAAAAAAAGTTTTGAAAGTTCATATGTTCTTAAGAACATGGGATTTAGTATTACTTGTTTAGAGGTGTTCAATAGCCTTTTTTAAATTCACAGATGTTTGGTGTCTATCACAGTCATTTCATTGTCATGACTTTTATTTTTCTCAGCATTTCACATCAATAAAAAGAAAGCCTTTTAAAAATAAATTTCTCAACTTCCTAATAGTGCAACCCTTAGCCAGTTACTAAAGCCTAGTAAAATTCAGCTTTGATGCCTTCTTTCCCTAACTCCTTTTCTGGGATGTCTGCAAGTTCTGCCTCCCAGTGTATGCATACTGATCACTTCTCTCCATCTCTGCTGTGACCAGATTGTCCTAACCATCTTATTCTTTAGCATGCAAAGCATTTCTTCTGCTTCCAGCATTGCTGCCTACAGTGTTTTGTTTTTTTTTACATTGTAGCAAAAGTGAATTTTTAAACAGTATGGGATACCATTGATCTGCTTAACACACTTGTGAATGACTTTTCATTGCACTAAGAATAAACTCTATTCATCATTACCATGGTCTGCAATTTTCTATATTCCATGACCTCTCGTTAACTTTGACTTTGTCTCCTGGCCTTCCCAGAATTCTTTTAACACCCCTTTCACCTTGGGAGATTTTGTGCTTGCTGTCTATTCCTTCCACTCCCCAGTATGTCTCCTTTGGATTATTGTATAGCTTGATTATTTGAAACAACAAATGTCACCTCCACATAAAGGCTGTTTTTGAGTACTGTAACTGAAATAGCATTTCTCTCCTCCTTCACTCTTACTTTCATACCTTGCCAATATTGGTTGCAGTTCCACTTAGCCACCAGCTAATTGCCCCCCTCCCTCATTTATTGTCAAGCTCTGGGCCCCCAACCTCCTTTCTTTAATCCCCTCTTATTTGCTTTGTGTTATTTACTTTTTAAAAAATGTATTTGTAAAAAAGGAAACATTGAGGTAGTTGGGCTGTAGCGCAGTAGGTTAAGTGCAAGTGGCACAAAGCACAAGGACCAGAGTAAGGATCCTGGTTTGAGCCCCTGGCTCCTCATCTGCAGGGGAATAGCTTCACAAGCAGTAAATCAGGTGTGCAGGTGTCTATCTTTCTCTCACCCTCTCTGTCTTCCTGTCCTCTCTCCGTTTCTCTCTGTCCTATCCAACAACAATGACATAAATAACAACAATAATAACTAGAACAGTAAATCAAGGGCAACAGAAAAGGGAATAAATAAATGTTAAAAAATTAAAAAAGGAAACACTGACAAAAACCATAGGATAAGAGGGGTACAACTCCACACAATTCCCACAACTGGAACTCCGCATCCCATCCCATCCCATCCCCTGATAGCTTTCCTATTCTTTAGCTTTCTAGGAGGATGGACCCAAGGTCATTATGGAGTGCAGAAGGTGGAAGGTCTGGCTTCTGTAATTGCTTCTCAGCTGAACATGGGTGTTTGCAGGTTGATCTATACTCCCAGCCTGCCTCTCTCTTTCCCTAGTGGGGCGGGGCTTGGGGAAATGGGGAGTGAGATCATCTAGTATTCATTCTTCTTCTTCTGCTTTATTTCTCTTAACATGATTCTCCAGCTTCATCCTTATTGTAGTATGTGAGAAGATTGAGCGCAAGAATCCTGGCTTTTTATTGTTGTTGTTCAGAGTTGTACCCCTCTTATCTGACAGTTTTTGTCAGTGTTTCCTTTTTTAAAATAAAAATAAGTAAGGGTAAAATTAATTCAACCCTGTTTCAATAGAAGAGAGAGAGCTTAATTCTGAATACAAGGACAAGTAAGAAGTCAACAAGCAGAATAATGCAACTGATGGCTGGAAAACTACCAAAAGTTGACCTCAAGTGTGAGAGTGAATGCCTGCTGAACTGACTGTTGAGGACTCTTGCTAAGGGGCCAGGTGGTGATGCACCTAGCTGAGCACACACATTACAATGCACAAGCTCCTGGGTTCAAACCCACAGTCCACACCTGCAGGGAGAAAGCTTCATGTGTGGTGAAGTAGTACTGCAGGTGTCCTCTCTCTCTCTTTCTCTCTCTCTCTTTATATATATTCCTCTCAATTTCTCTTTCTCTAAAATGTAAAAAATAAATAAATAAAAATAAGAAAAGCAGCCTATAAAATTTTTGAAAAAGGATTCTTTTTTTTTTTTTTTTTTGCCAGGAAAATCTGACTTTTATTTCTTAAATACTGTGAAGGAAGGGGGGAAGTGAGGAATGGTCCCCTGGCAGGGGAGGATCATAAACAAAAGAGCTTAAATAATATGATCCACATAGTCAACAACTGCCACCTCTCCAGATTCAAAGGAGGTCTCGAAACTTTACATCAGGCTCAACCTGATGCTGTTGACTGGCTATGGAAGAAGGGCAAACGCTAGAAGAAGAAGAGAGAGGAGGGGAAGAGAGAGAGGAGGAGAGAAAAATAGACACCTGCAGACCTGCTTCACCACCTGTGAAGCGACTGCCGGGGATCCTTACGCTGGTCCTTTCGCTTTGCGCCATGTGCACTTAACCTGCTGTGCTACCGCCCGACTCCCTAAAAGGATTCTTTCTAAAAGAAAGGTATGAGTTAGGGAAATTGACCAGATATCATTACGAAGTAGGGGAAAGAATCCCCTAAACTGACTTATAATGAAGCTTGCTAAAACTGAACTACATAGATCAAAGACAGGACAAAACAGGGGCCAGTGTTAAGGCCTAGTAAAGAGCAGGACTCAGATGAGCTTGATTAAACTTTGATTTATTAAGGTTTTCCCAAGCAGAATGTAAACTTTATTTTTATTTATTTATTTATTTATTTATTTATTTATTTATTTATTTATTTAAGAAAAGAGACATTAACAAAACCATAGGCTAGGAGGGGTACAATGCCACACAATTCCCACCACTCGGGGATATCCCATCCCCTCCCCTGATAGCTTTCGCATTCTCTATCCCTCTGGGAGTATGGACCCAAAATCATTGTGGGTTGCAGAAGGTGGAAGGTCTGGCTTCTGTAATTGCTTCCCCGCTGAACATGGGCATTGACTGGTCGATCCATACTCCCAATCTGCCTCTCTCTTTCCCTAGTAGGGTGGGGCTCTTTGGAAGCGGAGCTCCAGTACACATTGGTGGGGTCGTCAGTACAGGGAAGTCTGGTTGGCATCATGCTGGCATCTGGTACCTGGTACTGAAAAGAGAGTTAACATACAAAGCCAAACAAATTGTTGAACAATCATGGACCTAAAGGCTGGAATAGTGCAGATGAAGATGGGGGGCGTACTCTCTGCAGACTTTTGTGTACTTCTGCTTTCAGGTATATATTTTTCCCTGGTTTATGGACACGTGTGAACATATGCTCTATCTCAGGGGACCTGATCTATATCTAGGTTTGGGGACTTTATTGGGGAGTGGAACACTTGAAATGGAATTAGAGAATACTATAAAAGGAAAGGTCTCACCCGAGTGTTGAAGCTGAAGGGTTGTCATTCCACACCTGTAGTCTCTGGACACAGTCTGAAGTGAAGCATGCTGGGGTGGCACTCGTTGCATTGATTAGGTTGCGATCGGTGGATACAATATTATTTGATATGAATTGAGAGAAGCATGCGGGAAAGTGGGCCCCATCCTAAGATTCCAGGACTGAGGGAAGGAAATATAGGCTCTGTAGTGGAAATGTGAGGTTCCTGCTGTCTTAGGGTTCAAAAAGACAATGGATAGTTATTGCTATCATCACATTATTTGGTGATTGGGTTAACTTTGAAAAGTCCCTTTGTTAGGGTTCACTTTTATAAATCTTTGAATAGTATGAGTCAATAGAAATAAGATATATTATATATCATATTTATGTATTTATAGATGTATTATAATTTTAAGACAAATTTAAATGTATTATGCTTCCTGGTAATAATCACATTAAAGAAAGTAAAAAAAAAAAGCTGAAATTAATATTAGTAGAGTATGTTACTTAATCCATTATATTAAAATTTTTTATTTTAGCATAAAAGTACAAAGTTATTATTGAGATACTTTACATTCTTTTTTGTACTAAGTGTGAAAAACTCACTGTGTTTTACATTCATAGCATATATTAATATATATCAGTCTTGTTTTAAGAACTTAAGCTATGTATTGTGTATATTTAACTATAGTGGAAAATGAATCTAAAAGCTGAAATATTGACTGCACACAAGGTTTATAGTAAATGTTTACTGAATAAATGGATGAGTAAAGGAATGAATTAGTAGTCAAAAGTATTCAGTGAAATGTTTTTTTTTTCTTAAGTGTTCAAAATATGTTGCTAAACAGAGTATATCTTGCTTGATTTAGGAAGAAGTGGATCTTTCAAATAACAAGACAATATTGGTTCTTGAATATGCTTTAATTTTTTAATTCATTTTTTTCAATAAATATTGGTTGAGAGGCCAGTTGGTGGTGCACCTGGTTAAGTGCACATAGTATGAAGTGCAAGGACCTGCACAAAGATCCCAGTTTGAGCTCTTCACCTGCAGGGGCTTTGCTTCACAAGTGGTGAAGAAGGTCTATAGGTGTCTGCCTCTCTCCCTCTCAGTCTTCCCCTCCCACTTTCAGTTTCTCTCTGTCCTATCCAATAAAACAGGTGATGGTGCTTGGTATTGTCTATTTGCCACAAAATGCCAGAGCAGTAATAACTGAATTCCTCAGCTAGGACTAAGTACAATACCTAGATCTATTGTGCACTGTGGAAGTTCAGAGTATTACTGTTTCCAATAATTTTTACTTCCTCATCCAATGTGTTAAATTAAGGGTGGAAAACATTATTTTCCCCCTACTTACCACACAAAATATGTCTGCCTACCTTTCTTTCTGTTTATGCTATGACCTATAGCTGTAGGATTTCCTCTGGTGAAATCCATTGAAGTACTCTTGAAAACTACCATTTCTGCCTGGGATTAACTAAATACCCATTAAAATACCCAAGAGTTCAGTTAATTCAAGAAAATATTTATCTGCTATATTGTCCATATCTTAGCTTCATTTGATATATTTATAAATCTAGCATAAAAATATAGGAACTATCTCCATTTTGTGAGTGATAAGGAAAGAATATTTCTTTCATCCCTTCCCCCCTCACACACTCCCTTAGATTTCTTGGTAGAGACATAGAGTTTTTTTTTTTTTTTTACTTAACTCTTGATTTTTTGGCATGCTTAATAAAGGCCAAATCAATGCTAAATCAGAGGTATTTACAACATCCACAAATTTAATCCAAAGTGGATACTTAAAAGCTCATATAGACTGAATGATGTTCTCCCAGATGGTGAATTAATGTAATTTTAGCAGGAAGCAAAGTTGCACAAATATGCAGTATTGAGGACTCGCACTGATTTAATGTATCTATAACTACCACAGCACAGATGTTGCTTATCATTTTAGTGCCAGTTGTCTCTGTTTCTCTTTATATTGCACACTGAAGAATGGGACTTGGGAGTTCAGTTAATTATGATTTATTTTATGACTAATGACTTGCTAGAAACTGAAGTTTTCTGTGAATTGTGTGTAGAAATCACATTAGTTGTTTTCTTTGTACAGGGTTTGAAAGGCGATGTGGGTCTTCGTGGTCTACCTGGCCCAAAAGGAGAAAAGGTATTGTACTTAGCCAGTAAAGTGCCTTTTAAAAATAAGGAAACCCTAAGAACCACGCAGTGACTTTTCATTGATACTGTTTATTTGCCACAAGTTAATTTGTTAAAATTAACCAAAGGCTATTATGCTAAAAAAAAAACATCTGAACAGGCAGAGCCTTTTGGTTCATTGAATTAGTTTGAAGAGACTAAAAGCAGAATTGCTAGTTGACATTAATTTTGTAGTTCTAAGATTTCTTGCTTAACCAGCACTAAGTATTCCATCACCAAATTAACAACCATGCCCTATGTTGAGGAACTTTGCCAACAGCAATAAACTGCTGCTGTAACAGGGAAGCAGGTTGGCTTTACAGGGGGGAAAATGGCTAATTTAGTATCTCAATATTGATATGTTCAATAAATGTTCCATCTCCTACCATTATTCCTGGCGTTTCGTAATTGTGTATAGGCAGTGTCCTTGGGGGAAAAAAAGAAATAAGAAATAGGGAGTCCCCCACCTGCAGGGGGAAAACTTTGCAAGTGTTGATACAGTGCTGCAGGTGTCTCTTTGTCTCTCTCCCTTTCTATTACCCCCTTCCCTCTCAATTTTTGGCTGTCTCTATCAAATGAAGATAATAAAAAATAAATAAATAAAAAGAAATAGGGAGTCAGGTGGTAGCACGGCAGGTTTAGCGCAGGTGACGCAAAACTCAAGAACCAGTGGAAGGATCCTGGTTTGAGCTCCTGGCTCCCCACCTGCAGGGGAGTAGCTTAACAAGCGGTAATGAGAGGGGGAGAGAAAGAAAGATACTGCAGACCTGCTTCACCACCTGTGAAGCTACCCTCCTCCAAGTGGGGAGTCAGGGCCTCAAACCAGGATCCTTCTGCCGGTCCTTGCGCTTAGCGTGGGGTGTGGTTAACCCAGTGTGCTACTACCCTGATCCCTGTCCCCCTGTTCTTTTTTTAAACATTCTTTTTAAATCTTTATTTATTTATTGGATAGACACAGCCAGAAATTGAGAGGGAAGGGGATGATAGGGAGAGAGACAGAGAGGCACCTGCAGCACTGCTTCACCACTGGTGAAGCTTTCCCCCTGCAGGTTAGGACTGGGGACTTGAACCTGGATCCTTGCATACTGTAACATGTACGCTTCACCAGGTGTGCCACCATCCGGCCCCTCCCCCTATTCTTTAATTACTATTTTAAAATATTTTATTTATTTATTGGATAGAGCCAGAGAGAAGTTGATAGAAGAGAGGAGGGGAAATAGGAAGAGAGACAGGCACTGCTTCACCATTCAGGAAGCTTTCTTCTTACAGGTGAGAACTGGAGATATGATCCCAGGTCCTTTTGCATTGTAACATGTGTACTCAACTAGGTGCACCATGACCCAGCATCTTATTCTGTATTTTTAATCCATTTAGAAATCCTTATCAGAGTCAGGTGGTGGCACACCTTATTAATTGCACACATTACAATACACAGGGACCCAGATTCAAGCCCCTGGTCTGCATCTGCAGGGGGAAAGCTTCAAAAGTAGTTAAGTAGGGATGCAGTTTCTCTCTCTCTCTCTCTCTCTCTCTCTCTCTTCTCTGTCTCTCTCTCTCTCTCATATCTCCCCCTCCATTCAATTTCTGTCTCTATACAGTAATAATAAAATAAGAAAAGTTAAAAAAGAAATCCTTATCTACCTTTAATATTTGTATTTATGGCAAAGTTATCCTGCAACTTTATACTTATTGACTGACTGAAGCTATGTCAATGTTTCTTAACAACTATTGGTTATTTTTGTCCAACTGTGCTTATGAAATAAATATGAAATATAAATATGAAATAAATAGGTACCTTGTCACAATAAAGAACAGAAATGGCATATAAATTAGAAAACTGTGAACTTTAATAATATCAACCATTTTTCAACATTTTCAATGGTTTATTAATATATTCACCAGGTACTTTATATTCACATAGGTCACTAAATTTTTGAATTTAAGAATACATAAACATAGGCAGAGTTTCTTATAATTCATTACTAGCATAATTCCATTTCAGCAGTTTTAAAAGAGGCAAAGGGACAGCTCCTTGCAGTTGGGAGGCATGATGTGAGGAGATACAATTATTACTTCTGCTGTTCTTCATACTGACTTTGTTAGGAAAAAAAATGATCTGTCATTTTGACATGTTACAGCTGTTCCATTGACAAGTAACCATATTTAGAGATGTGTTTTTTCTAATTCTGGATTAGTAGACAAAAGAATAGAAAATTAAATTATTTTAATTATTCAAAACAAATTGTACTGTTGCACAAGGTGTGGGAGTGTACTAGCTGATATTTATATCATTAAAATTAAAAGCAGATAAAATTCCTCATTATACAATGATTTATGTCAAGATGAAATTAAACTTTTCCTTCTTTTAAGATTTTACTAGACACTTTTTCTGTCCATTCAGAAAAATTTTAAATATGTGAAAAAAAGATCTACTGATAATTGCAACTTTTTTGTAATTTATTTTAGGGAGACATAGGACCTCCTGGACCACCATCCCTAATTGTAAGTATTCTTGAACTCAAAATTCAAAGTCAAAATAGATTGTCATGTCTATATTCACACCACATCATGACTAATGAAAAATTAATAAAAGGGTATTTTGAGAAGTGAAACCTAACAATAGATTTATCCAGATTTCCAATTTTATTTTATTTTATTTTATTTTATTTTATTTTAGTGTGTAGCTTGGTCTTATATATGTGCAAATTATACCACTCATGGACAGGTATTTTTTCCAACTCAGAGAAATAGAAGAGAGAGACAGAGAGAAAGAGTGAGAGAGAGGGGGAGAAGAGAAAGAGAGAGAGAGAGAGAGAGACTGACTGTGGCACCAGAGCTTCCCCCCGGTATTGTGGCAATACAGTGTGGCTCAGAACTTTAGACCTAGACCACCAGTGTGATAAAGTAGGGACCCTATCTGACAAATTATCTCTCTAATCCAGAGATATTGGATTTTACAGATGAATATTCTATTTGCCACAGTCAAGTAGTTAATCTTGGGTTGATTATGCAAGTACTACTAGAAAAGTCTGGAAGCAGTACCTATTCTAAACAATCTTCTCTTTTCTCCATATGGTTAATCATTTGGACCCCTAAATATCTGATTAGATATTTTTATGTGACATTTAAAGTTAGTGAAAGCAGAGAGAGAGAGTTTTATTTACTCTAAAAAATATAATATATATATTATATATAGTCAATCTGTGTAAAAACAGTAAGTGCTTAAATTAAATATTACATTTTTTTAAAACCTGTACAAAACCATCGCTATTTTTCTATGAGATTCACTTCTAGCAAATGATAAAATGGTCATATTCCCATAACAGATTTATGAGTAAAGTCTGTAATGTGCAAGTATGATGTGATTGTTCTTAGATGGTTCATCATTTATTAAACAATTAATCATAAATATACTATGTTTTTATTTATCTTTTTTATTTATAAAAAGGAAACACTGACAAAACTGTAGGATAAGAGGGGTACAACTTCACACCACCAGAACTCTGTATCCCGTCCCCTCCCCCCAGTAGCTTTCCTATTCTTTAACCCTCTGGGAGTATAGATCCAAGATCATTGTGGGATGCAGAAGGTGGAAGGTCTGGTTATTTTAATTGCTTCCCCACTGAACATGGGCATTGATCCATACTCCCAGCCTGCCTCTCTCTTTCCCTAGTGGGGCGGGGTTCTGGAGAATAAGAGCTCCAGGACACATTGGTGGGGTTGTCTGTCCAGGGAAGTCTGGTTAGCATCATGCTAGCATCTGGAACCTGGTGGCTAAAAAGAGAGTTAATATATAAATCCAAACAAGTTGTTGATTAATCATGAATTTAAAGGCTGGAGTAGTGCAGATGAAGAGTTGGGAGGGGGGTGGCTCTCCATTTTGTAGATAGCTAGTAGACATATTTTAGTTATATTCCAAAGGGCCTGTAGCTATACTATTTTTTTTCCCCTGAGCCTGAAATCTGATATGCAGGTGGATCCACGTTATTGTCTGCGGAGATGATGCCATGGCTGGAAAAGGAACAGAAAGCTGGATCAGGGAAGAGAGTAGATCCCTAATATGGGAAAGGGATATAAATATTGTTGATTATAAACCCCATTGATTTGATGTGATCTGGGGCCCATATTCAGCTTAGGAGCCTCTGCATCCCTGTAGATCTGAGCTCACATTCTGTGGTCATCAGTAGGAACATTCCAAGCTGCCTCAATATGAGGACCCATCTTCCTCAGGTTCCCTTCAGAGGATGTTCCCTTCAGAGGATGGAACATTCTCTTCTGTTGTTGATCCAAGTTGAAGGCAAGGTCTTATTTTTAAGTAGTGAATAATAAAATTATATTTTTTCAAAATACTGCTTTCTCAGCTGATATTTCTACCTTTTCACTTACTAAACAGCTCATTTTTAGTCATACCTTTGAAAATACTTTCAAAAAGTTTTTTATTATCTTTCTATTACAATCTTATAATTTGATTAATACCAACTGCTCTCTATTAACACTTTGGAATGGGTTATATTTTAGTGTTTACTTTTATATCAAATTTGAATCTCATTTTCCACTTTACTATTTTTGGATTGCCATTTAGACATTGTGAATAGTATCTTAGAGAAACTTTATATTCTTTTACATTTGCCTAGAGAATATTAATATGTTTTTAATCAAGGAGTTATTTAAGCTGAACATACATTGAAATGGCTTCCCTTGCAGTTGTTAGTTGACAACAGCTTAAACTCAGTATTGTTCATTTTTCCTAAGCATCCGTCTGCTTGTTGAATTTCCTGTCTTCTAATAGTTGATTTGATATTTTGTTTACAGTTGTTATCTTTGGTTTGTTTATGTATAGGAACAGCTAGGACTTCCTGGAAATTTATGATAGTTTATGTGCTTTATATGATGCTAAATTACTTGTAATGTCCTTAGAAAATTTATACTTAAAACTATTAGTCAGATAGCCTTACATATTCCTTAATTTACTAGCTAGTATTACCTTCAATATATGAGAATCTCATTGATTCTCATAGTTCTACTAACTGCATTCTACTCAAGATCATAAATCTCTGGATTTTATTAGTGTACTTTATCTTAGTTTTTGCAAGATAAGACTCAGAAACTGGGAGGGGGTGGCATAATGGTTATGCAAAAGACTCTCATGCCTGAGGCTCTGAGGCTCCAGGTTCACTCCCTTGTACCACTAAGCCAGAGCTAAACAGTGCTCTGATTGAAAAAAAAATAAATTCAGTTTTTACACACTGTTTTGGTGAAGTCATTTAAACTGATATTTTCTTTTGTAAAAAATTTGGCATTCTAGTCCATAAAATGTCTATTGAATTCCTACAGGGGGGTGGGGAGAGACCTCTGCTCTCAGTAGTACAAATGAGTCAAATAAAGTCAATATTACCATGATTACAACTAAAATCCTTTATGCAACTACTTTATTAACTTTTAAAAAGAATTATTTATTTATGCATGTGTGCGTACTTTAAAAATTTTTAGTTTAGGGCCCAGGCGGTGGTACACCTGGTTGAATGCATACATTGCCACATGCAGAAACCCAGGCTCAACCCAAGCTCAACCCCCTGCAGGGTGAAATCTTTGCCAAGGTGAAGCAGTGTTGCTACTGTTTCTCTGTCTCTCTCCCTCTCTATATCCCCATACCTCTTAATTTCTGGCTGTCCTATCAAATAAGTAAAGCTAAAAAAATTTTTAAAAAAACCAATATTTAGAAAAAATTTTCAGTTTAGGCATGGTGAAATAACTCATTTGGATACTGCACTGCTTTACCATGTGCATGACGCAGGTTAAGCCCAGCCTTCACCACACTGAAGGAAGCTTTGATGCTGTGTTCTTTTTCACTCTTTCTCTATCTTTCTATCTCCCTGTCTCTATCTAAAAATAAATATAATTTTACTTTAAAAAGTCACATAATTTATTACAGACATCTATCCTATTGAGATGAGATATTGTACCACCTGTCACCAACTGAACTGTAAATCACTAACCCCAACAAAAAAATTAATAAAAATATACACATTTGATTAAAAAACAGTTTATAGCTTATATGGCCTTTCCCATTAATATTTACACACTCGTTTCAAGTATTAAGTATAAATATTTATTAAATAATACATTTGAACCATAGATTCAACCACTAAAAAGTGTCTTTTTACTAAATTCCTAGGGAATTAAATATGCCCACAGAACATAATTTCTCTTTCTGCTCTTACAAGAGTAAATATATGTTCTGTAGTATATGGATATATGTAATTATTATAATAATTAGCAGTATGAGGCTTTTTAAAATCCCTTATGTATAACAATGAGCTATTCTACTTATGAGATACCCAAACTTGAGCTCATACTGAGTCTTAAAGGTTCTATGAATTTATATTTTATTCACTTGTCGGGCTAGTGACTTGAGAGAGAGATGACCCAGGAACTGAGCTCATGGCTGTGAAGCCCTTCAAATCTTTACTCATCTGAGCACCTCAGACTTGGGTGGTAGCACACCGGGTTAAGCCACGTGGCACAAACCACAAGGGCTGGTGTCCACCTCACAGAAAACAGCAGACCAAGTCGGAAACGGAAATGGCTTGACAATACCACACATGGTTAGGAAAGGGGCAGAGAAAGGTAAAAGGGGGCTGGGAAAGGTAGGGACTTCCTTAGCAACTGTTGCTAGGGGGTTAACTGGTAGGATTAATAATACCCTGTAGGCAGGGAGGGGCTAGAGGGTAGGAAAAGAATATATCAAATAAGCAGAATGGGTGGGGAAATAGGGAGGGGACCTTAAGTCATTTGTTAGACAAAGCAGAACATTGATATGTAGATAATAAAAGAGCGGGCCATTGTATCAAGGAATGCAGGGTGAAGCAGGGGAGCTGGCTTAATGTTTTAAGGAATGCTGAGCCCCTGACAGCAGAAAAATGCAGGGTTTCTGGAGACAGGGAGTGGCTGACAGGGAAGTGAAAACTGGGACCCATATTTTCTCCCCAGCTTAACCTTAGCAAGAGGGATATTCCTTTCCTCAGTTCCTCATTTTTCAATGGGAAAAGTCTCACCACGCTCAACCTGGTTCTCACAGTATTCCCAGCATTCACTGTAAAGTTTAAACTTGCTCAGTGTTGGGATTTTTAGGGATCAGTTTAATCAGTGGAAAGAAAGCAGTTGACATATATTTAATCCGTTTACACTTGTGGGGAAAATAATTATATAAGTGAATTAGCTGATTAAAATAGAAAGTATTTCTAGTGTGTAAAGCTGTTTTTATCAACCCTGTACAGAAATATAGGGGAGTTGATGTTAAAGAATATAGAAAGATTTATGTTTAGCCTCAAAGATGATTTATGTTTTGGAAAAACCTACCATCAGCTCATTTGATTGGAAGGTGATTTTTATTTCTTTCATTAGATGAATGATTTGAAAATAGCTCTTTCTCCCCTTCTGTTTATGCTTTGCTTCTGTTCAACAAAACATTTCAAATAGTTTTTAATCAAAATTCTAAAATAAATATTTCAAAATTCAAGAGTAAAACTTTTTTCATGGAAGTGCTATACTTTGGAAATTTGAGGCTGTTATGAAAAAGCTACTTTATTTCATGTTTAATCTAGAAAAGTACATTAAAATATTTCTCAAATACCATTATAGAATTATAAAAATAGGTCAGTCTCTTCATATATCATATACAGAAATGCATGCTTTAAAGTAAAATATACATTAGTTTACTTCAGTTATACCCTGAGCATTTTTATCTTTTGTAGAAAGTTTATATTTACCTGTAAAATAAAATTTGTAAAAACTCAAAAATGGTTGTTTTCTGAACAATTAGAATTACATTAAGTCAACTCCACTATTTTGCTGATGTTAACAAACAAAACCCTATGCAGTATAGGCTAAAAGTTATTCAAATTATTCAAGGCCTGTATTCACATTTCTTCAACTTGACCTTGCCTATATTACCCTACATCTTAATTTTGTCATGTATGAAATGGACTAATTGTTTTCTTATTCCTAGTGCTATTGTGATGACTGCATTAAAATCCAAAAAATGATTGTCTACTAGTAAATGTTATTTAACTTTTAGTGTTCATATTGTCATTATGCTAATATCAGCAGCAAAAAAAAAAAAGCAATAGAAAGAGATGACTTATCCAGTAGCATGTAATTCTCACCATGTACATAATCCTGGGTGTGTGTGGAGGGGTGTAGATAGCATAATGATTATACAAAGAGACTCTCATACCTGAGGCTCCAAAAGTCTCAGGTTGAATCCCCTGCACCACCATAAGCCAGAGCTGAGCAGTGCTCCAGTTATGGTGTGTGTGTGTGTGTGTGTGTGTGTGTGTGTGTGTGTTCCAGTTCTAGCACCACAAGGGAGCATTTGGGCAGCACCTAATAGGGAAAATCTTTCAGAAGACATTCAGAAACACAGTAAATATCAAGTCTTTGTATATACTGTGGTTTCTGACAGTTTATATCTTCTCTGAATTATTTTACCAGTAGAAACTAAGCTCTGAATGTTTTGACTCTTGTAGTATTAAAAAAAAGTGGTAACTATTAACAGGACTTCATGCAATCAGATGGTGCCAACCTATACTATTTATCACAGCCTTGTGATATAGTACCCTACACCCACGCAGCTGAACAAATTTTACAGATCATCCAGATCTCTCTTCAGAAAGCCATAGGAGTTTCTCCTTAAGGTTTTGCATTAGTCTTTCCTAATGATTTAAGCCATCAATCTAGGTACACTATCAAGAGTATGGCTATTTTTCCTTAATTTCCTTCTCCTCCTTCTGTCTCTTTTCCTCCCTTCCTTCCTTCCATCCTTTCTTTGTGTTTTCTCTTTTTCTCATTCTTTTTCTTTTTTTTTTCTTTTCTTTTTTCCACTATCATTACTGCTGGGGCTTTGTGCCTGCACAAATAATTCACTACTCCTGGTAGCCATTTTTTTTCTCCTTTTTTAAAAAAATATAATAATGACAAAGACAAGGAGGGAACAGGAAGAGAGAGACTGAGACCTGCAATTTACCCCTGCAGGTAGGAACAGGGTGTTCAAATCCAGGTCCTTATTCATGGTAACCTGTATGCTTTATTTGTTTTAAAACTACCCACCCCTTGAAATGGATTTTTTTTCATAACAGTTGCAGAGACATATTCTGTCTTCTATTTTAGCCAAATGAGTCATCTTAAGTGAGTTGACTAAAGAGTGTGCCAAGTGAGCTTTATCTTTTGGATCTAGGACCATGTGGTATCGACAATAATATTTATTAGCTGAGCCAGAATTAAGTTTCAATTCTCTAGGTTCCACTTTGTCTAGGGCAATCTCTTCTTTTTTGTACATTTTATTAGTGATTTATAATATAAGACAATATGGTTACAGTTCCACATCATTCCCATGACAAAAGTTCTTTGTCTCCTTATCTCAAAGATAACTACCATAATTCTCTCAAGGTTTTAGATATGGATTAACTTTTTTCTCATGTGTTTCATGTTCTAAATTCCACATATTAGTGAAATCATGTGGTAGTTATCCTTCCTTCCTTACCTCACTTAGCCTAATTATCCTCATTTCCATCTGTTTGTCCCAAAGGGCACAAGATTTATATAACTTTAATGTGGCAAAAAAAAAATTAAGAGTGGGGGGCCAGGTGGTGGCGCACCTGGCTAAGTATACACATTACAGGTTGAAGTCCCTGGTCCCCATCTGCAGGAGGAAAGCTTCACAAGAAGTGAAGCAAGGCTGCAGGTGTCTCACTGTCTCTTTCCCTCTACCTTACCCTGCCTTCTCAGATTCTCCTGTCTCTGTCAAGTAAATAAATAAAAATTAAAAAAATATTAAGTATGGCTCTGTTTCTTAAATCTTATTAGACTGATTGAATTCCCATTTTTTAAATTCAGATGATGCATAGTCAACTACATTCTATGTTTCAAGTACTAGAATTGTATTCAAGTAGTAGAATAGTTTTAAGTCAGAAATATTTGGCCCTAGTTTGGATTTCATTTAACCCTTTTACCTGCAGTATTATATTGAAAATGCTTGCTTCTCCATCTCCAAAAGGGAAAAGTTCTGTATATTAGAGGTAATGGAATTAGTTTAAATTACTTATGTAAAGTGACTAATGCCAATAAAAGTGAGCTCTCTGTTCTCTGAATATTATTGTGAATGTGTGGAAATCACCAAAGGATTTGTTAATTTGATAATGAAATGTTGCTCTAGGCTGCATATCCTTTAGTTGTTTGTTTTTGTTTTTTTTTTTTTGCAATCTGAATGTGCCCATGCTGTGCATATTCTCCTCTTATTCACTATTTTTATTTCCTTATTATAAGGAAAGAAAATATATTCCTGCAATCACTTTCAAATTATTTTGATTTGTTCACTTGATACATTACTCTTTTCAGAAGTTTGAAAACAGCTTCTGATTGCTCCATTTCATTGAAATATTGCAAAAAGCTGATTGTAATATACTTTTATGACAAATTTCTAGTGTTTGATTAGTAGCTTGAAAATTAGAGGTGTTTGTTTCTGGCTTTAATAGCATCACAGTTTAGTTATTTGGAAAACATATGTTAACAACATGATCTATTGAAAACTGACACAGAAACATCCTGGGGGTCTATGTAACACATCATAACCAATCTTATTAAAGGTACTTGTACTGATTTGCAGTTACATTAATACTATTTTAATTTACTTCATCTATAAAATAGATATGACTAGAATCACTGTTTAGCTCCTTTCAAAAAAAGGTATTTTATTTAGACTTGCATGTTCATTGATCTGCCAAAGAATGAAGTTAGGACCAAGACTGCTAGAGCACAGAACTGCCTGTCTAAGGCTCCAGAGATCACAGGTTCAGTCCCCAGAATTTCCCCATAACTTCACCAAGTAATGCTTTAGTGACTTTCTCCCCCTCCTTCCTCTCTCATAAAAATTAAATAAATTTTTAAAATGGAGACAAAGTGACTGAAGTTAGTTCTCATATATAAATTCCAGAATGCTGACATTTCAAAAATCGATCTTTTTGAAAACATAAAATATTTAGAGTATATTTGCTCACTTAGTATACACAAAAAGGCAATTCAACTGTTTGTTTATTTTATTAGTGCATATATTACTAAAGTATATCATATAGTAATTTATGGGAAGGTCTCACTGATTTTGTGAATTAAGAATATTTAAACATCTACCCTGGAAGTTTTTCAGATTTTTTTTTTTTAGAATTAAAATATTTTTGTAGAGAAAAACCCTCAGGCTCCCATAGCTTACAGGGAAGAAATAGAACAAAAGAGGCTTTTGAGCCTTGAATTCATATTACTGAACTGTACAATTAAGAATTTCTTAAAAACATGCTTCTTTAGGTTCACACATAGACACATACATAGAAGTTTGGTAAAGGTCAAAACATTTAGTAGTATGGACAAAACTATGGAGTATTATTAGTATGGACAAAAGTATAGGTAAATACAGTTATAATTCTAGCTCTATAGATAAAATATTATATTTTGGTATTTTCAGGTTAATGGCTACTTTTATTTAAATACATATAAAATTTCACATTTTGTCTGTAAATATTGGCATTAACAGAATCTAGCAGTCTACTTTTTACTTTCTTCAATTTTTTTCTTTTTCTGGTGTTTCTAATTGTCTTTATTTATTTCCCCATGAGATTTCTTTTCATATTTTTTGAAATTTCTCATAGAATGTCTTATATTGTGAAAATTTCTTTCAGATGCTTTACTCCATCGATAGCAAATAGATTTTTAGGACCAACAACAAATTTTTCAATATTTCAGTTCCTGTTCCTTTATTCTTTCCTATTGGTTAATTTCCAAAGGCTGCTTTTCTTCTAGACTCCTTTCTTGGTTTTATTCTTTCATTGATATGAGCATATTTTCAAGCAAATTGTTAAGAAAATATAAAAGGGAGATACATTCTGAGATTTTTACATATCTAATAATGTTATTATTCTATTATCACACTTGATTGGTATTTTTCTTTGTATATAATTTTAGGTTGAATATTATTTTCACCAGAATTATATGACTAGCAAGACAGTGAAGCAGTGGTGAACCATATTTACATCTATGAGACTAAGAAGTCCAGTTTCAGTCCCAGGCACCATCACAAACCAGGGCCAAGCAACCCTGGTCTGGGTTCTTTCTCTCCCCTCTCAGTAAAATAAATATTATATATTTTTTTAAAAACTTACATATAAAAGGTTTCCCCACTGTTTTCTAGTATCAGTATTTCTGCTAAGAAATCTAATGCCTTATAAATTCCTGGTTTCCTAAAAAGAATGAAAGCATACACATTAGAGTCGGAGTCATCATTTTACTGAAATGTTTCAGCAAAATCCTTCAACAAAATAGAAGGAAAGACATCACCCCCATCCCCACACATTCCCATTAGGGTTGGGTAGAGCTACCATGAATCTGCTCCTTCTTTCCCATGTGATTCATAGTCAAACTTTATAGTTTTTAAACATATATATTGATATGTAGTGATGAGGCACTTTTAAAATAGGCAACTTCTCAGAATACTGTTGTGTGAACTCAGCAATTCTTTCTTGGCCATCAAAAGTTAAGCATTGTCTTTTTCATAGTCTTTCATTTATTAGAGTATGATCTTAATCCTCCTTAGGTAAAAAGGATATCTATAGCATGAAAGAGGAAAGCACTTAGATGTCTAAAAGAAATAAGTATTTTTCAGTATATATTTTAAATTAACTTATAAAGAAATCCTTTATTATACCTCAGGCCCTTTTCTCCTCTTACACAGTATGTTCCCACCACCATACTCACTTGTAACTTAATAGTTACTGTAGGGGAGTTGGGCGGTAGCACAGTGGGTTAAGCACATGTGGCTCAAAGCTCAAGGACCGGAGTTAAGATCCGGGTTCAAACCTCCGGCTCCCCACCTGCAGGGGAGTCGCTTCACAATCGATGAAGCAGGTCTTCAGGTGACTATCTTTCTCTCCCCCTCTCTGTCTTCCCCTCTTTTCTGTCCTGTCCAACAAAAATGACAGCAATAACAACAACAATGACTACAACAAAAATAAAAAGGGCAACAAAAGGGAAAAATAAATAAATTTAAAAAATGTTTAAAAAATAGTTACTGTAAGAATCTCTTTTCATTTACCTTCATTAAGTACCTAGATTTTTTTATGTGATTATCTTCATTCTGATTTTTCAATCTTAAAATTACTGTATTTTTACCTTCAGTATAAGTCATTTGTGTCTATATCAAGTATCAAGTTTTCTTTTTTTTTTTTTTTTCAGAAGACTTCAGAAGACATTTTAAAAGCTCTGTATAGATTATTACTTCTGTCTGCAGTGGGTCTTTGTGTCTGTGTGGCCACTGACCTATGGCAAAGCCAATTCAAGCATACAGACTGTTATTATGATCAGAATAATCATTAAAACAGAATCAATCACTTTCTCCTTCACATAAATCATTAAGACAGATGATACAAATGAATTTGACAGACCATGGCCTACCAATTTTTTACTTGTCAACACAGACTTGAGTTAACTGAAATCAAACTATTTCATTTATAGGTTAAGACTAAAATAAAGCAATCTACACAAAGATTTTATGGTCAGCAGTAATTACAAATATGAAAACTATGACAAATAAATGAACTTGTGATCAAAATAGCTAGTAGCCATGAAACATTTTAAGTCACAAGCATTTAAAATAACTTGACTTATTCTATTTCATATTACTTAATGATTGATATACTTTTAGTCTATTTTGTTTTTTTAAAGTAACTACTTAGCTCTCATTAATGTGAGGTAAGTTCAAGAAAACAGATTCTACTTCTTCATCAATTAACTAAAGGTAAACTCGTCGAAATTGAAGTATGCCATACATTTTGTAATACTACCACATAAGAAGTCAATATGACTTATAAATAACTTTAATTACTTTGCTACCGAGTGAAATCTGTGGTTTGTACTGCAGAAGTGCCAAGAGGGGCACAAAGAATTATAATTTTTGCATTCATCTCTCCAGCACCTACTTGATGCACTGCATTGTTCTAAGTGATATACCCTGTTGAAAGAAACTAAGTAATATCTGAAAAGAAAGTCTCATAATAAGCACAAAAGTAATCATTACAGGAGAGTCTGTGGGAAGTACAGATGCCCCACAGCATTCCAGATTCACAATGTGTCGCATCATTTAATTTGTATTTTTATTGACTAGGTTAATAGTTATAGACAATATGCTACTTTGAAATCGATGTCCTAAAATGTTATGTAATTTTTGAGTTAAGAAAACAAAGGAAAATATCTATTAAAATTCATACTTGTTAACCACATAGAATGATCATAATTTATTTTCTCTCCTGTTAAAATGTTTCCAGGGCTTTCAAATGAAGTTATAAAATTCTGAAAGCACTATAGATGACATCTATTTTTTAATTATGGAAAGATGGAAAAATGTGTTTATTCAGATATGAAACTTGTTTAATATAATGGATAGTGATTGAAAGATTCCTGTCCACACAAGTTTTTAATAGATTTTGCTTTTTAGTGACAGCTCTCCCTATTATTCTTTTGTTGATGTTGCTAGGAAGGCATGTAATTGATTTCTTTTTTTTTGGTATTTAGAATTGATACCATTGTTCTTCATTTCCAAGGCATTTATTTTTTCGTGTGTGCTGACAACTGCTTATGACAAAAATGATAGCTTTTAAATGCATGAAGTAGATAGAGTTCTTTTTCTGTGTACTTATATTTGCTAAGGGAAATCATTTATTTTTTCATGATATTTTTGTGCAATGACATAAAATTGGTCACTCTAATCTGCTAACATAAACATTCTTAACTAACACTTCACAAAATTAAGAAAATTACTTCTACTATATTTAAAGTTTACTAGCGTTTTGCTTTTGTTCAGATGTCTTTAACTTACAAAGCTTATTCTCACTTTTCTCATCTTAAAGTCATGAAATTTTCTACAAAGGCATATAAACTCTGCTTTCTATATTAATTATGCACACTATTTGAAGTACAGAAATGCCCTCTTAGTACTTTAAGAATTGAGGTGAAATTTGCTCAATCTTATGTTTCAAGTCTATGAAGCATATTCCAAAGTAATAATCAAACACTTAAAATATACTTACCTTCATAACATCTTTATTGAAGTGGCCCTTAGGTATAAGATGTTCTACAACATTTCTGACAGAAGAATGCAACAATAAAACTTTAAAAGAACTTCCTTTTTAAAAAAAATTTTATTGGCCCCAGGGTTATTGCTTAGACTCAGTATTGGCACTATGAATCCATTTCTCCTGAGCACCATTTTTTCCTCTCTCCCCTTCCCCCTCTTTCTTTCTACTTTGTTTATTTGTTTTTGTCTGACAGGACAAAGAGAAATTGAGAGGGAGTGGGGAGATAGAGAGGGAGAGAGAAAAATAGACACCTACAAATCTGCTTTACCATCCTCCCTGCAGGAGGTGCGGAATGGGGACTCAAACCTGGGTCCTTGTGCATATTGTACCAAATGCACTACCTCCTGGCCCCTCGTAACTTCCTTATCAAGAAGTTATGAATATCTTTTGCCTTTTTCACAAATGGCATTGTGTTAAAATGTATTTAATCTACGTTGTAATTCTACTAAACATCTGTTTTATTTGTTACACACTTCAAAATTTGTTCTGAACCAGTAAATTCTAAGTACCTTCTCAGTTAAATATTTACATGAGCTTCCATGAAGATAAGCTCTATTATGTCTTAAATAATCAGCACATTGTCCAGAGAGAACAAGGAGGAATGCAACAGACTTTAATAGCTGTTCACCAGAATGTAAAATGGGTTAGCTGACTTCAACTATTTTGTTGTTGTTGTATTCTTATTTTATTCTAACAGTTTTATGAAATCCTTTCTTTGACAATAATTTTTATGTGACTTTAAATTTTAAAAAGCTAGGTGATTATGCATATGCATGTAGTTGTTTATGTAAATCAGTTCATCCTAAATTAATTTAATAGAATCATTAATACATTAATTTATTTATTATTTTAATACCAAGGTTATTGTTACATCTCAGAACCTGTACAACTCCACCATTCTTTGGAGCCACTTTTTTCTTTTTCTTTCTGTTTTGATAGAGAATGAGAAACAGAGAGAGAAGGAAAGAGAGAGAGGGGAAGAAAGATGGAGAGAACTGTACTGTTTGTGAAGCTTCCCCCTTGCAGATGGAGACCAGGGACTTGACCCTGGATTACCATACATAGTAACATATGTTCTCTACAATGTATACCACTGCCTGGCCTCCTTAAATACATTAGTTAATTAATAGTCATTTTCCTTGGGTCCATACTCAAGATGGTTAAAGAATTGGAAAGCTGTCAGGGGAGAGGATGGGATACAGAGTTCTGCTGGTGGGAATCGTGTGACGTTGTACCCCTCTTAGCCTATGGTTTAGTCAGTGTTTCCTTTTTGTAAATAAAAAATTAAATAAAAAAATTAATAGTCATTTTATTGAAAGCTAAGTGAATGGGGAAAGCAGGAAATTGGATAAGCATTATTCTCTCGGAGTTTAGTCCGAAGGAGACAAATAGATTGCACAAATACGTCATGTGCACAGAAATACTATAAAATATGTCTATAACTCAAAAATAAATCTGTAAACTGTCAAGCAGTATAATGGAGATGATGGTATTTGTGTTAAATAGTTAATTAGTTAAATAGTTAATTCTTCAGTGAGATGTAAGGCAGTTTTACTCTTCAACATCAGAGAATGAAATTATCATTTCAAAAATAAAGAGAATGGAAGAAAGGGGATAACACAGTGTTTTAGAGGGTGAGATTTGCATACTTGAGGCCACAGAAACCCCAAGTTGAATTTCTGGCACCATTACAAGTTAGAGCTGTATGATGCTTAGATATTTCTCTTGCTCTCACTCTCACTCTTTTCCCCCCCATAAAAATAAATATATAAATAAATATTTTTTAAATAAGGAAAGAAGGCCTAAAAGAAGGATCTACAAACTGGTATCTACATTTTGAATCCACGTTTTAAAAATATACATGATTATATGTAGAACAGAAACCAGTTTCTCACCACCACCATCACCTAGTGGTTTCTTCCTCATGATCCATTTTCTACAATTTATCAAATTCCATATAAGTGTGATACAGTTAGAAAAATAAAATGCTTTTGTCCTCTAGAATCTACAGTCAATTAGGAGAAGACTAAAGGATGAAAAATAATTGTGAGACTTGGTTATAGAGCACATTCCTTGAATGCATGAGGCCCTGGATTCCATCCTGGATACCACAACAATCACCAGAGAACTACTCAGTCTCTCTTTATCAGTTAAAAAAATTACAGAAGGAATTGTCACAGGGTTTCTGAAAAGAATGGTGAACTCTACTAAAGTTCAGTAAGCTGGAGCTTAGCAGTATCTATAATTTCTTTTTAAAAAATAATAGTCTACTGTTGGTATGCTTTTAAATTCTGCTTCTTCTAAGACCCCTTCTGTTGCATTGCTTGACTCTAGTCTATTTACATAATCATTGTTTTCATTGGTTTAATCCCACTGGTTAGCTGATATTTTCCTTCTCCCCACCCCCTATCCTACGTACTTCCTCTTCCTGACACTTCTGCCTCAGGAGATATAAAAGATAGGGCTTTCTAATGAAGAGGAATTAGAAGAGATTAGATTGTTGAACTACATCACCGCTCGTCAATAAAGATTGAACTGCATTCCCAGCTCAGCCATGAGTCCCTGGTCATCTGTCTCCTGCCCGTGAAGCTAGACCAGCAAATGGCGCCCTGAACAGGGACTGGCAGTCTACTAAAGAATTAATTTTCATATTGGTTTAGTAAGAAATATGACTTTTCCACAGTTCCCTTTTTTTTTCCCATCAAATTCCTCTGTAGATCCTAGACTTCTTTATGTTGGACAGGAAATTCAGATTCTTAAACATCTAGAATACATATTAAGGTTATATGTGCTAGTTTACCATATCAAACTCTGGACTTTACATACCACAGATTCTCATAAAATTTCTGTCATCCACTGAGTACATTCCAAATTAAATTTAAAGTTTTTGTATTACATGGGCTTGTGTTATATAATTTCTTTAACTAATAAAGGAAGTTTAATTTTTTCATTAGATATGACTCAAAAGTAGTGATTATTTGGAGGATATGTATGTGTAGTAACTCATGTTCAATAATACTGGAAAACCCTCAGCATTTGGATGGGCATCAAAACATTTAACACACATCTGATAGAAGGTTAATATTCAAAAATACATAAAGAACTCAGCAAGCTCAGGGGCTGGGTGGTGGTACATCTGGTTGAGCACACATGTAACAGTGCACAAGGATCCAAGTTCGAGCCTTCAGTCCCCACTTGCAAGGGGAAAGCTTTGTGGGTGGTGAAGCAAGTCTGCAGGTGTCACTCTGTCTCTCTCCCTCTATCGTCCCTCCTCCTCTCAATTTCTGGTTTTCTCTATCCAATAAATAAAGATGATAAAAAATTTTAAAAATTAATTAAAGACCTCAGCAAGCTAACAATATCAAAGAAAAAAGATGCCACCAAAAAATAAGGAGAGATAAAGCCTGTCAAAATAGCTTGCTAGAATAGTTTGCTTGCTATTTTGCAGTGTGCTGCACGTAGGTTTGACCCCAATCTCCACCATATTGAAAGAAAATTGGGACTACTATGGTTTCTTTCCTACTTCCTCTTCACCTCTCTGTCTCAGAGGTGGCCAAAAAAAAAAAAGAAAGAAAGGAAATGTGAAAAAGAAACAGACACTTCACTAAAGAAGATATAAATATGCACATAGCATTTTCAGGTGACCACATGAAAAAAAATGCTCATTGTTAGGGAAATGCAAATTAATGTGACAATGAGATATCTCATCTATGAGTAGCTTATTAATAGCTTCAGAAACAAGTACTGGCATGGAGAAAAATGAACACTTCTACACTGCTACTGAAAATGTAAATTGGTTCAGTTTCTATGGAAAACTGTCAATATTTCCTAAAATACTAAACATAGATCTACCATATGATCCAGCAATCCTATTCCTAGTTATTTATCTGATGAACAAAAATGTAATTATTCAAAAATGTATATGTACTCCTATGTTCATTGCAATAGTACTAACAGTAGTTAGGACATGAAAGCAGCCCAAGTGCCTAATACCAGATTAGTGAGTCAAGATAGAGTACATGCAATGGAATTTTATTCAACTAAATGAAAGTATTAGCTCATACTCACATGAATGGAACTAGAGCTGTAATGTTAAGCAAAATAAGTCAGAAAAACACATGGTTCTGATTACATGTTAGTCTTCACAGGGTACATACTTGATCTCACATCAAGATTGAAATTGTCTTTGTTTTTCTTTTCCAAAATTAATTACAAAAATAAACTAAGGAAGATCAATTCACTAGTACTGACACTATTATGTAGTTTCTAGTTTTATAATAAATAACTCAATTCCTTCAAGAGTTTTAATCAACAAAGTCGATATTACTTTTTTTTTTTTTTTTTTGAGGCAGGTGTACATGAAACAATATGTTTAACATGTGTTCTTCCTTCCTCACAGTATTCTCAGAGGATGCAAGGCCCCCAAGGTCCACCAGGAAAAGAAGGTCAGAGGGTAAGTAAACTTGGAACAACTGGAAGGTATCTCTAACTCAGACGGTACTTATTTCTGAACACAAATAAAAATAAACCCAAATTATAGCCAGCAGGTGGACATAAGGAGATAATCAACTATCTGATGACTAAAATTTTAGAATTTGACAGAGCTTTTATAGTTCAGAAAATTCTACATATTTTTAATGTAGAGAGCACTGGCTTGGGTGAAGTGAATTAACTGAAATTTGATCTAGAACTTTTTGCCCATCCTTTATGGTTGTTAGTTAAGCTGATCTTTGGCAGGAGTGAGTTGATAAATATCTTTGTGGAGTTTCAGCCCAATCATGAATTCCCTAAAGACTGTTGTATTGGCAATATTCTTTATCTAATAAATTATGGTTATTAGTGACTCTTTGTAACTGTCTTCTCATTAAAGTAAGCTGCCTTTGAGATAATGACTGTGAAACAAGTGAATACTACTTGTCACTGAAACAGTTATCTTCTCTTTCAAATCTGGTGTAGTCTTGTTGGTCCTCAAGAAAAGGAGCCCCTGCAGTGACAATTGGTCAGCTTTGTCTGAACATTTTCAATGGAACACCCCCTTTTGTATAACTTAGTGTTGTTATTTCTATTTAAAAATTACTGAAAAGTCTCAAAACATTTATACATGCTTTCTCACACGATTAGTATGAAGTTTTGATACCTTATAGATGAAGGCTTTTTGACTCTGTGAGTTTAAGGTACGTTCCTACAGTCAGAGAGCTGAGCTGATAAATAGAAGAGCTAGTGCTTGAATTTGGGGGTTCTGGCTCTCAGTCTCATGTACTTCTCTACTCTACTCTTTCCAGATATTAATCCAAAATATGTTTATCGGTCATTATTTATTATTCCCAGTTATATCCTCTGACAAATAAGTAGGTTACTTTAAATATGTTTTTCAAATATTTCTGAACCAATCATGTTTTGCCAAGATTTACCTTTTATGATATTAATAAAGTCCCGACTCTCTTAACTTTTTCTCTTATATGGAACCGTTGACATGTTGATAGCTCTTTTATAGAAGATTTCAAAAAAGGGACTACATATGTTTGGTCTTATACTGAGTAAAATGTTGTAAATATACATTACCCTTGGCACCCTACTCCTATTGCAACCCAATAACAAATCAGTGCTTCTGTATAGAAAATTGTATATTTTTCTTTAACCAACTATTTCTAGAGCATCACTGCTTTTATTAATTAGTTTTGATGTCACATGATTTGATTTGGAAAGAATAGAATAAAAGGTATCTATGTTTTCATTCATTTTTTAAAATGATATGTTCAATTCCTCCCCTTACCCAATACCCCAGTAGTTTTTTCAGTGAATACAAAGGAATGTTCAAGTCTTGATGGCTTAAAATAAAAGCATTTGAACAGTGGTTAATCTGGGCTGTTAACAATGCATGAAGTGCTTCATTATTATTTTACTCATTTTCACAATAGTCTGAACCTATCAAAAGGTGTAAATTCTACTATAGTTTTTATATAGACTAGGTTTTTTTTAAGTTTTATTTAAACTTCACTTATTTACATACTTATTTGATAGGGCAGAGAGAGATTGAGAAGGAAGGGGAAGAAAAAGGAGAAGACATAGATATACCTGTTTTTCCCCTAGCATGTGTGAATTGGGGACTTGACCCTGGGTCACTCCTCTTGGTATCACATGCACTTAACCAGGTACAAAACCATCTAGCCCAAGATTAAGTTTCTTAAGCAACTTGGATATAATATATTGCTAGTAAATGAAACTTGGTTTTTTAAATTTTTTTTCCAAAGCAGTAATGTATGTCTAGGCTCTATTTTTAACACCTACAGACATCATTATAACCTCTCCCTTAGCTCTCTAGCTCCTCTCTTCCCCAAATTTATTAATCTACCTAAACATTTGAGATATTTTAGGGCAAAATAGGTTACTTCCCCAGATCTGTCCTTTTTAGACGTTCATTCTTATGCATTTCACCCACTAGAGACAGAGCTTAAATGACTTTGTGAAGTTAATTTCCAAGTCACTTCTACTTTCTTATAGTGATGACTAAGATGAATGCTGAATTTAGTGCCACATTTCTGAATTAATTCTTCTACAGCATTTTCTAGTAATTACTTCTTACAAACTGAATAACAAGTTGTAGTCCTTAGTTAATCCCAATATATGTAAGCAACTCAACTCAGTAGCAAAAAAGAGAGACAGAGGGAGAGAACAGTTTAGAGCTTCCTAAAGGACAAAGAAATGTCTCTTGACACATCTCAGAGAAGACATCAAATAACCAATAGAAACATGAAAACATGTCATTAATTATCAGGGAAATACAAGTAAACAACACACCTGTTAAAATGGCTGTGTTTAAAATTTAGAATAACACGTGTAAGTGTAGATTTAAAGAAAAGGGAACTCTTGTACACTTAATGTTAATAATGTAAATTAGTAAAAACCTTTATGGAAAACAGTAAATAGGGAACTCCAGAAATTTAAAATAGAATTATTTTTTTTAATTTTTTTTAAAGAAAGGATTAATTAACAAAACCATAGGGTAGGAGGGGTACAACTCCACACAATTCTCACCACCCAATCTCCATACCCCACCCCCTCCCCTGATAGCTTTCACATTCTCTATCCCTCTGGGAGCATGGACCCAGGGTTATTGTGGGTTGTAGAAGGTGGAAGGTCTGGCTTCTGTAATTGCTTCCCCACTGAACATGGGCATTGACTGGTTGGTCCATACTCCCAGTCTGCCTCTCTCTTTCCCTAGTAGTGTGGGTCTCTGGGCAAGCGGAGCTCCAGGACACATTGGTGGGGTCTTCAGTCCAGGGAAGCCTGGCCGGCATCCTGATGACATCTGGAACCTGGTGACTGAAAAGAAAGTTAACATACAAAGCCAAACAAATTGTTGAGCAATCATGGACCCAAAGCTTGGAATAGTGGAGAGGAAGTGTTAGGGGCCTACTCACTGTAAACTCTATTGTACTTCTGCTTTCAGGTATATATTTTGCGGTAGTTTATGGATACGTGTAAACATATGCTCTCTCTCACAGAAACTAGTGTATATCTAGGTTTGGGACTTTCTTAGAAAGTGAACCACCTGAGATGGAATTAGAGTATACTATTCTTCTTCTAGCGTTTTCCCTTCTTCCATAGCCAGTCAACAGCATCAGGTTGAAGGCTGTCAGGAGCTGCTTGTTGCTGGCTTTGAAAGTGACTGGGATCCATGTGGATTCAGTTGGCTAGGAAGGATCATCAGTTTCCCCAATGAATCGGTACTCACGGGATGCACCACGAGAAGGTCGATCCAACTATGAAAGGAAAGGTCTCACCCAAGTAATGAAGCTGAAGGGTTGTCATTCCACACATGAAGTCTGTGGACACAGTCTGAAGTGAAGCATGTTGAGGTGGCCATCGTTGTGTTGTTTAGGTTGTGATTGGCAGATGCAATATTATTTGATATGGATTGGGAGGGCATACAGGAAAGTGGGCCCTATCCAAGGATCCAGGACTGAGGGAAGTAGAGGCTCTATAGTGGAGATGGGAGGTTCCTGCTGTCTTAGGGTTCAAAAAGACAATCGATAGTTAATGTTATCGTCACATTATTTGGTAATTGGGTTAACTTTGAAAAGTCCTTTTGTTAGGGTTTGCTGTATAGTACCCAGTATCTTGTATATAGCTGTGCTATTGGTTGCTTCTGATCTACTTGGAATAGGATTTTGAGAGAGTCTGCATATCAATTACACAGCCTATATATTAAAAAGATTCAGTTAGTGTTTTGAAAAACTTCGAGACATACAATTAATTTTCCACCTCATATTAATTAACTAGTGATTTATATGACTACATTTTACTAGGAGTGTACATTAACACCATTCCCACCACCAAAAGACTGTGACCCATCCCTCCCACCCACTCCCACACCCCACTGGCCCAGGAAGCTGCATGTCTACCCCTCGCCACAGGGCTTTTACTTTGGTGCCCTACTTACAATTTGGTCAGGTCCTGCTTTTAGTTTCCCTTTCAGATCTTCTTCCTCAACTTCTGTTGATGAGTGGGATCATCCCATACTCATCTTTATCTTTCTGACTTAGCTCACTTAACATAATTCCTTCTAGCTCTGTCCAAGATGGGTCAGAGAAGGTGGGTGCATTGTTCTTGATAGCTGCATAGTATTCCGTTGTGTATATATACCACAGCTTTCTCAGCCACTCATCTGTTGTTGGGCACCTGGGTTGCTTCCAGGTTTTAGCTATTATGAATTGTGCTGCTATGAACATAGGAGTACACACCTCTTTTTTGTTGGGTATTATGGAGTCCTTGGGGTATAACCCGAGGAGAGGAATTACTGGATCATATGGAAGGACCATGTCTAGCCTTCTGAGAGTTTTCCAGACTGCTCTCCAGAGAGGCTGTATCAATTTACATTCCCACCATCAATGTAAAAGGGTTCCTCTGTCCCCACAACCTCTCCAGCATTTGTTGCTTCTGTCCTTTTTGATGTATGCCATTCTTACAGGAGTGAGGTGGTATCTTAGTGTTGTCTTAATTTGCATTTCTCTGACTATCAGTGACCTGCAGCAGTTTTTCATTGTTAGCCTTTTGGATCTCCTCTGTAGTGAATGTTTTGTTCATATCCTCTGCCCATTTTTGGATGGGGTCATTTGCTTTTTTGGTGCTAAGTTTGCTGAGCTCTTTATATATTTTGGTGATTAGTTTCTTGTCTGATGTATGGCATGTGAAGTTCTCCTCCCATTCTGTGAGGGGTCTCTTTATTTTTGTGATAGTTTCTTTGGATGTGCGGAAACGTTTCAATTTGACGTAGTCCCATTGGTTTGTTTCTTCTTTAGTCTTCCTTGCAATTGGGTTTGATTCATCAAAGATGTCCTTGAGGAGTAGGTGGGAAACTGTTTTACCATTGTTTTCCTCTAAGTATTTGATTGTTTCTGGTCTGACATCTAGGTCTTTGATCCATTTGGAGTTGGTTTTTGTTTCTGGTGAGATAAAGTGGTTCAATTTCATTCTTCTGCATGTTACAACCCAGTTTTCCCAGCACCATTTATTGAGGAGAACCTCCTTTTTCCATTTAATCCTTTGGGCCCCCTATCAAAGATTAGATGTCCATAGGTATGGGTATTTATTTCTGGGCTTTCAATTCTGTTGCACTGGTCTGTGTGCCTATTTTTGTGCCAGTACCATGCTGTTTTGATGATGATGGCTTTATAATATAGTTTAAGGTCTGGGAGTGTGATGCCTCCATTTCTGTTTCTTTTCCTCAAGGTGGTTTTGGCAATTCTAGGTGTTTTCAGGTTCCAGATAAATGTAGTGTTTGTTCTATTCTCTTAAAGAAGCTTGGTGGAACTTTGATGGGTATTGCATTAAATTTGTATGTGGCTCTGGGGAGAATATTCATTTTGATGATATTTATTCTTCCAATCCATGAGCATGGGATATCTTTCAATTTCTTGGTATCAGTTTCTATTTCCTTGAGTAGCGACACATAGTTTTCATCAGACATGTCTTTCACTTCTTTGGTCAACTTTATTCCTAGGTATTTGATTTTGCTGAAACAGTAAGTGAGAGTGATTTCTGGATGTCTTCTTCTTCAGTTTTAGTGTTTGCATAAAGAAATGCCACTGATTTTTGTACATTGATTTTGTAGCCTGATACCTTGCTATATTGCCTAATAACTTCCAGTAGTTTTCTGCTGGATTCTTTAGGTTTTTCTATGTATACTATCATATCATCTGCAAATAGTGAGAGCTTGACTTCTTCCCTTCCAATCTGTATTCCTTTGATTTCTTTCTCTTGCCTGATTGCTATGGCAAGAACTTCCAATACTATGTTGAAGAGTAACGGTGACAGTGGACAGCCCTGTCTAGTCCCCAATCTGAGGGGGAATGCTTTCAGCTTCTGTCCATTGAGTATGATGTTGGCTGTAGGTTTGCTATATATAGACTCCACTATCTTGAGGAATTTCCCATCTATTCCCATTTTTTGTAGAGTTTTGAGCATGAATGGGTGTTGGATTTTGTCAAAGGCTTTCTCTGCATCTATTGAGATAATCATGTGGTTTTTGGCTTTGCTTTTATTGATGTGGTGAATGACATTGATTGTCTTATGGATGCTGAACCAGCCTTGCATTCCTGGGATGAATCCTACTTGGTCGTGATGAACAATCTTTTTGATATGTTGCTGTATCCGGTTGGCCAAGATCTTGTTTAATATTTTGGCATCTATGTTCATCAGAGATATTGGTCTGTAGTTTTCAATTTTGTTCTGTCCCTATCAGCTTTTGGTATCAGGGTGATGTTGGCTTCATAAAAGGTAGAAGGGAGTATTTCTGTTTCTTCAATCTTATGGAAAAGCTTCAGAAGTATGGATACTAACTGTTTCCTGAAAGTTTTGTAGAATTCGTTTGTGAAGCCATCTGGTCCAGGCCTTTTGTTGTTGGGGAGATTCTTAATAATGGTTTCAATTTCTTTGTCTGTCATTGGTGCATTTAGATTTTGTAGTTCTTCTTGGTTCAGTTTTGGAAGGGCTTATGCTTCTAGGAATTGTTCCTTTTCTTCCAGATTCTCTAGCTTGGTGGCGTATAGTTCTTTATAGAAGTTACGCAGGATTCTCTGGATTTCTGTGGTGTCAGTTGTGATATCTCCTGCATCGTTTACAATTCTATTAATTTGAGTCTTCTCTCTTTTTTGTTTGGTGAGTCTGGCTAGGGGTTTGTCAATTTTGTTTAATCTTTCAAAGAACCAACATTTGGCTTCATTGATCTTTTGTATGGCTCTTTTATTTTCGATGTTGTTTATTTCTGCTCTAACTTTAGTGATTTCTGTCTTTCTGGTTGCTTTGGGGTTCCTTTGTTCCTCTTCCTCTAAGTTCTTGAGGTGTGCAGTAAGGTCGTTCATTTGAACTCCTTCTTGGTGTTTAATAAGTGATTGTATGGCTATAAGTTTCCCTCTCAGTATTGCTTTAGCTGTGTCCCAAATATTTTGATAGGTTGTGTCTTCATTTTCATTTGTTTCCAGGAACTTGTGAATTTCCTGCTTGAGTGAATCTCTGACCCAGTGGTTCTTAAGGAGTATTTTGTTTAGTTTCCAAGTTCTGTGACTTTTAATAATTTTCTCTTTGTTGTTAAATGTTAGTTTTACTCCACTGTGGTCTGAGAAGATACTTGGGATGATTTCGATGCTCTTGAATTTATTGATGTTGTCTTTGTGGCTTAACATGTGGTCTGTCCTTGAGTATGTGTTATGTGGATTTGAAAAGAAGGTGTATTCCAGTTTTTTGGGGTGAAGGACTCTGAAAATGTCCAAGAGGTGTAGTCTGTCAATCTCTTCATTCAATTCTCTTGTATCTTTGTTGGTTCTCTGCTTTGTAGATATGTCTAAGTGTGAGTGTGGGGTATTGAAGTCTCCCACTATTATTGTATTACTATTGATGTATTTTTGAAATTCTTTCAGTAGATGATTAATGTATTTAGATGGTCCCTCGTTGGGTGCATAGATGTTAATAATTGTTAAGTCTTCTTGGCTGATTGATCCTCTAATCATTATGTAATGTCCTTGCCTATCTTTTATTACTTTATTTAATTTAAAATCTATCGTGTCTGAGATGAGAATGGTTGTTCATGCCCTTTTTTGTGGTCCGTTAGCCTGTGTAATAGTTTTCCATCCTTTCACTTTAAGTCTGTGTTTATCTTGTTGTGACAGGTGGGATTCTTGCAAGCAGCATATTATGGTTATATTTTCTGATCCATCTGCCCACTCTGTGCCTTTTGATGGGTGAGTTTAAGCCATTCATGTTTATTGATATTACGGGTTTTATGTATTGTAGTGCCATTGTTCAAAACATTTTTTTTGTTTGCTCTGATATATTGAAAGTATTATAGTGATGTTCTTGTTTATAAAAGGTCTTTTAGAACCTCTTTCAGGGCCGGTTTGGTGATGGTTGCCTCCTTTAACTGTTGTTTGTCTAAGAAGGTTTTGATCCCTCCATCTAGTTTGAATGAAAGTCTAGCAGGATATATTCTCCTTGGTTGAAACCCTTTTTCATTCAGGGCTCAATAGATATCTTGCCATTCTCTTCGGGCTTTTATAGTTTGAGTGGAGAAGTCTGCAGATAATCTTATGGGTTTTCCCCTGTATGTGACTTTTTGTTTCTCTCTTACAGCCTTTAGGATCCTTTCTTTATCCTTACTCCTTCTCATTGTTTCTATGATGTGTCTTGGTGTCTTCAGGTCTTGGTTGATTCTGTTTGGAACTCTCTGGGCCTCTTGAATCTTGATGTCCTTTCTGTTATTCAGTGCGGGAAGTTTTCTTGTATTATTTCCTCTAGAATGTCTACTTCCCCTTCCTCTCTTTCTTCCTCTGGCAGGCCAATTTTACGAATGTTACTTCTTTTGAGATCATCTCATATCTCTCTGTTATTGTTTTCAGTGTCTCTCAATATATTTTTGAGCTCTTTCGCCTCTTTCTTAGTTTTCTCTAACTCATCCTCTGTCTGACTAATTCTGTTTTCTGTTTCTGTTAGTCTGCTTTCCCTTGCCTCAGCTTCTTTCTTCATTACAGCTATTTCAGCTTTCAGTTCTCTAATTGCCTCAAGATAATCAGTATTTTCCTTGGGGGTCTCAACTGTTGTTTCCCTAATACTGCCACTCCTTTCATCCAATGTTGTTTCCATTTCTATGATTAATAAGTTTATTATTGCTTGCATACTTTTCTTATCTATGGTTACTTCTGGCTGATTTGTAGTTTCTTCTGGGCTCTTGTCTTCATTTATTGGAGTAGCAGCTTTATTTGTTTTTGATCTACCCGTTTTTTTGACTTATGTGTTTCTTTTTTTATGCTCTGTTGTTTCTCAGTTGTTGTGTCTTGAATGCAAGCAACACTGTACTAAATACCTTTATGACAATTGCACTCACCAACCTCAGGAATTACAGTAACAACTGAAGCAAGTATTGAAGCAGTTTAATCACTACCAGTTAGCCAAACAATGTCTCCAGTCCGTGAAAAAATAGTAACCAAATCCCAGTGAAGAAGAAAGAGAAAAGAAGGGATAGCAAGAATAGACAGTTATGCAAATCTACTATCCACTGTATATTCTAGGGGTAACAAGAGGGGAAAGGGAACTAGAGCAGAGGTACACACATAGAGAGTCCACTCTGAGTCAGATTTCTTCCCCAAAATAATTCACAAATTCAGAAAGGCAAAGAAGAAGAAAGGAAGAAGTGTATGACATGATAAAAAAAGAAAAAAGAGACAAGAGGGAGAAAAGAGAAAACATAAGAAAAAGAGCTGTAATTCAAGAGCAGTGAAAGGAAAGTTTTTTTTATTACTTTATTTTTAATTTAATTTAATTTAATTTTTTTATTAGCTAGGAGGAGGAGAGAGGGGAGAGTCTGTAGAGGAGGTAGGAGTAAGGTCTTGGAATTGCACGTTGATTGATAAATCAGTGTTACATCCCAAAACAGATGGGTGTTTGGTTGAAGCAACCTGACCCCCCCTCACTCTTTTACTCTTTGTTTTGGGTTCTAATGTTATCTTAGATAGAAATTTTTATTTTCAATTTCTTATGCTTTTCTCCTCTGTGATTCAGTTTATTGTCTCGGCATGTACCTATTATATATGCATATATTTCATTTTGTCCTCTAGGCAGCCATCTTTTAATTGCTTCTTCCCATCATTTTTGTGCAGATTTCACTTTTTACTTTCCCTTGAAGTGCTTGTGCCAAACCAGTTTTGAAGCCTATGCTTGGGGTCAGAATGCCTTATATTCTATAAACAGTAAAAGAGAACCTGAGTCTACTTAGTTCTCTCTCTGTCAGTGTGTGTTTCTTTGAACTATTCCAAACTTGATTGCAAAGGAACTGGGTCATATTTCTTTTAAGAAGGTGAGAATCTGCTGGTCTTCCCTTCAGAAGTATGGAAGTAAAGGGCAGACTTATGTATGTCTGCTGGTTTCTTAGGGAACAAATAGCAATGGGTATAACATGGAGGCACACACAGACTCAGAGGGCAGATTGTCTGAATTTAAATCTTAGACTTTAATCACTTATATATTGGACAAGTTTCACAATCTCTCTTCCCCTCAGTATCCTTTTTTTTTTTAGAAAGTAGAGATCCTAGGATGGGAGATAGCTCATCTAATAGAGCACATACCTTTCTCTGCATGAAGCTCTGGATTTAAGTTCTAGCACCACATGGCAGTACCTAGAAAGCTCCTTGAAAGCCCCCTGCCCAGAGCCCTGCCCCCATTAAGGAAAGAGATATGCAGGCTGGGAATATGAATCATCCTGTCAATGCCCATGTTCAGCAGAGAAGCAATTACAGAAGCCAGACCTTCCACTTTCTGCATCCCACAATGACCTTGGGTTAAATGACCCAGAGGGTTAAAGAATAGGAAAGCTATCAGGGGAGGGGATGACATATGGAGCTTTGGGTGTAGGTATTATGTGGAAATGTACCCTTCTTATCCTATAGTCTTGTCAATATTTCCATTTTATAAATAAAATTTTTTTAAAAGCTCCATGGATAAGGGAATAGTGTGGTATCTCTCTCCCTTTCTTCCTTTCCTTTCCTTTCCTTTCCTTTCCTTTCCTTTCCTTTCCTTTCCTTTCCTTTCCTTTCCTTTCCTTTCCTTTCCTTTTCTTCCCCACCCTACCCTACCCTTCCCTTCCCTTCCCTTCCCTTCCCTTCCCTTCCCTTCCCTTCCCTTCCCTTCCCTTCCCTTCCCCTCCCTTCCCTTTCTCTTTCTCTTTCTCTTTCTCTTTCTTTCTCTATCTCTTTTTCTTTCTTTTTTTCTTTCTTTCTTTCTTCCTTTTTGGCCTCTGTGGTTATTGCTGGGGCTTGGTGCCTGCACCATGAATCCACTGCTCCTGGAGGCTATTTTTTACCCTTGTGGTTTTATCATTGTTGTGGTTATTATTATTGTTTTGTCATCTTCTCCTCCTCTCTCCATTTCTTTCTGTCCTATCCAACAATGATGACATCAATAACAACAATAAAGCAATGAAGGTAACAAAAAGGAATAAATAAATGTTAATAAAAGAATTTTAGACATCATGCTTGAGGATGCAACACTATGTCTACTGTACCACCTCTAGGACCCCTTTTTATATTTATTTAGTTATATATGCATTTATATCAGGGGGTAGAGAGTCTGTGCCATTACACACCTTGGTGCTTACTATGTACATTTGTATTTTGACTTTATTCAATTATATTTATGTGATAAGAGTAGTATATTATTATTGGGTGTGTGAACTAATAAGTGATCTATATGCTTCCATTCTTTTACTCACTATTTCAGTGATTAAGTAAGAAATCAGTACAGAATAGAAGAATTGGATGATAGTCTTCCCTTTGTCACATGATATGTTTCTGAGCAAAAGTGTATCATTCAGTACTTTAAATTTAATTTTCCATGACTATCCTGATTAGCCCCCAAGTAACATGTAGCTTATTATTAAGTATGTAACTTCAACACCAGCTATTTCACATAGGAAAGCATAATTTAATATTTGTGAGATCTCCTACTAATATTTCAGGGTTCTTTATTAGCTAGGTATCTCTTAAGTTACAGACTCAGAATTTCAGAGAACTTTACAAAGTCCAAAGAACATTATTGATCTATTTTATCTAAAAATTTGTACTTCAGAGTTTTCTCTTAGTGTTCTGCTGTGTGAGTACTGTCACTCACTTGATGTCACTCAGAGCTACATCTAATATAATTACTGAAGCAATGGAGTAAGACTAGAAATAAGGCTAATAGGCTAATTTATGTTGATATATATATATATATATATATATATGTGTGTGTGTGTGTTTGTGTGTGTGTGTGTGTGTGTACATGGGGTTAGGGATAGTTGTGTAGAAGGAACAGGGATTTCAGGAGGGAGAGTGATGAGAAGGACATAAGACTTCAAGTGGAGAATGATGCACTTTGGTGAAGGCTGGAGGAAATATGAAATTGTACTTCTAAGGTAACAAAGTCTTACAAGAGAGCATCTTTTCATTTCTCAGTGGAATTTTTTTTCAAAGAATCTTTTATCTTACATCATATTCTGTAACTGATCCAAAAGAAAAAAAATGTTGGAGATCAATTTCTAGCTCACTATAATTAGCATTAAACAAAGGAAAGGAAAAAAAAATGAAGTGTAGCCTAGACCTTGTAAGTTCAGGCAAACCCTCAGATAAAGTTAAGTGTCACAGATAGTAAATGACTGTCTATGGATGATTCATTATGGTCAACTTACTCTAATTATTGTTTCTTTGCACTATACTTCAAGATAAAGACATCCAGGGAAATCTGTAACAAGAAAAAGAGATTGCAGCCAATAGTTTTATTCCAGTGCATTTTACTTTGATGATTAACTCATAAAGCACTGAAGCTCTCTATTTAAATGAAGAGTCAAATGACACTATTTATATTATAACAGAAAAGAATTACATGCTATTTTATTGGATTGGTAAAGAGGAAATGTTTTATACTTTTCAGAGAGAATTCTAACTCTAAATGACTTATTTATTCATATGAATAGACACAAAAGATATTATTTCTACTGTGAAAGAATCACATGGCCGGGGGGAGGAGGTGGGGGTGGCCCTTCTCTAGAAACAGTCTCTGAAGTTTGAAGAGATGGAGACCTACTTTGGAAGGATGGTCCTGAGAGTGCATCCATTTCAGGGTCATTGTCACATTTTGTTGTAGTGTCAGTTGTAGTATCATCCCCATCCTTGAAATAAGGAAGAAGAGATCCAAAAACGACATGTAACTCTCCAAGTATGCTGTTTAATTATTGTCTATAACTAGTCATACAGTAAATATCACCCATTGTCTGCTTTGTGTCCTTATTTGTTTTCTTATTGGGTGACATACCATGAAAGACACCTGTAGACAGATAAAGTTGGTCTCCACATAATATGAAGAATACACATTCAGTCTCCATTCCCTTTTTTATCCTGCTCAGAGTAGTCAATAGTGAACAGGGGGTAGGTGTCACAGATACTCTTTTTTCCTTTTATGGGGTTGGATTGATTTGCAGCTTCAGGCAGATCACTCAAGATCCCAATCCAAAAATATCTTTTATTGCAATTTACTCCTCAGATGCATTACAAGATTAATCCCAAGCATTTTTATTTATTTATTTTTCTGCCAAGCAACTGCCCCAGCCCCAATTTTATAGTCTACTTTTCTGAGACAGAGAGAGAGAGAGATTGAGACGAGACATTACAGTGCTGCTCCCTACTCCACCATTCATGATGCCATTCATAATGCTCCCCTGGCTCAAACCCAGGGCTTTGCTCCATGTAAGGCATGCACTCTGCCAGGTGCTTCACCTCTCAATCCATGTCAAAAGCATGTTGTTTTGTTCATTTTGCTCTGTTTGGGTTTTTACGGGGACAGGAATGAACACACACACACACACACACACATACACACACACACACTATTTCACTGATCCTAACTGCTTCACTTTTTTATTCAGATAAGGAAAGGCAGAAAATGGGAGAGAAAGAAATAGAGTAGGAGACACTGTTATGGGAAATTCTTATTGTAATATTGCTCTCCAGTGTTACAGCTCAAAAGTAACTAGTGAATGAGACCAAGGCACATGGAGGGCAAGGAGTTACGTTTTGTTTTTATGTTAAGGGATTACAGGCTGATTCTTACCAGACCTGAACAAACTAGTACCTCAGTTCCCAGCTTTTATCTATTTCAAGCTGGGAGCTGCACAAGCTGATTGGGTACAAGCAGAGTCCACCAAGGTGCTGACAACAAAGGTAAGAGCAGGTCGCTGTAATCAGAGCCTGCAACTCTGGATACTGGATTGTGCAAGTCAGAGTCTACCAGCAGAAGTTATTTTCATTCTTTTGCTGTGGATTTTTCATCTCAACACCACACACTAGAACTTACTCCAGTGTAATATTGGGATGTCAGAAAAGTCATGATACAACTTTGCATACAAAAATACATCATGACATTAGCAATAACCCAATCGTACTTTCCACATGGTACCAGGCCTTGTGCATAACAAGTTAATCTATGAAAGACCATCATATATACATATATATATATATACATATATATATATATATATATCCCATATAGTCATAGAAAAATTGTTTATTTTTAATTAGAAAGGCCAGAGCCCTTCTCTACCATATACAGTGTCAGGGAAGTAACCACAGGCCTCAGGAATGCACAGCATTTGTTGTATTACCTAAACTATCTCTCCCCAACAGCTCTATTTTCTATTAAAAGAGAAAAAGGTAAATGAGAGTACTACCTGCTATGTGAGACCTAAGATCTCACATGTGTAAAACATATTCTCTGTTACTAAACTGTCTCCCTGTTGCCAGTCATAGAAACATTTAAAGGGGGGCTGGTAGTGGCGCACCCCGGTTGAATGTAACATTTCACAATGTGCAAAGACCCAGGTTTGAGCCCCTAGCCCCGCCCCCCCTGCAGGGGGGAAAGCTTTGCAAGTGGTGAAGCATTGCTACCGCTACCGGTGTCTCTCTGTCTCCCTTTTCTACCACCCCTTTCCCTCTCAATTTCTGGCTGCCTCTATCAAATAAATATAATTTTTAAAAAAGGGGGGACATTTAAAGGGAGTGTAAATTTTCTTTCTACTAAAGTGGAGATATACTAATACTCCTGAATCAGTAGTTTTGTTGAAAACATCACTAAGCCTGTTACATTTACCACTGTTAATGTCAAATACAAATTTTATTTGAGACGCAATGAATATGTGTGAGTGACGGCCAAAGCCAATAATTGACTGTGAGTTATTGATCACTTTGATAAATGTGAACATATATTTGTAGAAATGCAAAACATTTGTAGCGTGAAACTTCTTAATGGCTTAATAACTTCGAAAGTAAAAAAAATTACACTTTAAATAAATAATACAAGACCTTGACAAAATTCCACAGCATTTTGAGTTACTTTAGATTTCTTACAGAGAATTCTCAATGTAATTTAAATTTATAACTTTGGTTTTTTTCACTGTTGTGTTTCAGTTTTCATGGGGGAAGTAAAGCAATTGTAAAATAAGTGTAATGCATGGTCTGGGAGGTGGCATAATGAATAAAGCACAGGACTCTGAAGCATAAGATCTTGAGTTCAATGTATGGCAACACATGTCTGGTTCTTGCTCCCTCTCTCTGCCTAAATTCTTCATGAATAAAAAAAAAAATTATTTTTTTAAAAATTCAGAAATTCTAAGAAAAGTTGAGAAATTCTGGTTTGTGAGTAGATAGTACATTACTCTAAAGTCTAAATTTGTACCAGACATATATCAAAGTATGTCTGTAACTCTTCAGAAATAGCCTAGTAATCTGTTTGTCAAAAAAGTTCCTTAGAAACTAGTAAATTCTCACTTGGGTTAAAAAAGATCTTAAACTTTATTTTATGAGAGGAGAGAGAAAGAAATTGAGAAAGAGCAGATTCATATTCCTTTTATGCACTGCAGAGGATGGAAGCCAATGTCCTAGTACAAATAATAGTCTCTACCCCTTGAGTTGAATCACTTCTCTGACTGCTCATGCTTGGGGAAAAAAAAAAAAAGCGAATTGACCAGATAGGACAGACATCAAGGAACAAACATAAAAGAGAGATGGCAGTGACCTTATGTATCAAATGTGAATACTGAAGTATCAAGTCAGAAGTGGTGATAGTGTCTTTAACCAAATTTAAAATAATCTGTGTGTTTGCAGATAAACATACTTTTGAAAAGAGGAATTCATTTGAAGCCTGTGGTACTTAAGTTCCTTAAGTACCTGTGTTGAGCATAAGGAAAAAGGTAGAGAATATTGAGAAAGTCATCAACTTATAGGTGGTAATTGGAGCAAGCAGAGTGGGTAAGATGGCCATAGGAGAGACTAGGAGGAAAAGAACTGAAGGCAGAATCTACTAGGGTAAGCCTTTATATGTCAGTAAAGAGATGGCTAAGAAGGTTAAAAAATTAAAGAAATAGAACAAAGATAAGTTTTTGAAAGGGGGTGGTGGTTTACTGACTGGAAATGCTTCAGTCAGGTAAGATAAAAGTCTGAGGAAAACCATTAGTTATCTTAGATCAGATACTGATTTCTAAGACTGTACTATGCAGGGCTGGTGTTCTCTCTCTCTCTCTCTCTCTCTTTCTCATCACTGGGCTTTACTTCTTCAGTTTGACTTATTAGATAGAAAGATAGGCAGAGATAGAAAGACGTTGCATTAAAATTTCTTTCAGTAATATAGGAGCTGGATTTGCTCCTTAGTTGAATGCATAACAAAGCAAACACAGTATCCAAGTGAATTATCTAGCCAGATTATATATTACTTTTTATGTGCTTAGGAGTATAGTAGGTATTGAGAAAGTCAGAGTTTTGTGCACTCTTTCCCAAAATTGAAGTATTAAGAGAGATAGCATAAGCCATTTAGATAGGCCAAGGAAAATATTCTGTTGAGTACATTTACACAGTAAGAAAAGAAAGTCAATGGATAGGGAAAACCTGAACTTTCAAGTACTATTTCAAGTAATAGCAATAATAATCTAGAAGGAAGTTGAAAAAGAAGGCACAATTGAGTTATTCCCTATACCTTGAGGAAAATAAGTAGGGCATAGAAGATCCCTTTAGGGGAAGGTAGGAATCAAGGTACTATTCATATTCATCTCATACAGAAAGAATTGTTTTGATTTAGTGATGATTCCATACAATGTTTGCTGGGCTCTGGTTGGGGGACCTCTCTTGGATACAGGCCTTCTGACTTGCCCGCTCTGTTGTGCGCCAGAAATGGGTGTCAAGAAAGATAACACCTCGAGGCAGCAGTGGTGAGTACTATGGAACTCTCTCAGTGTCCATGGCTAGTGACGCGACAAGAGATGACCTGGGGACTGTGTTGACGAACAATCCGTTTATTGAACAGCAAAGCAAGGTTTTTAAGGGGTCGCAGGGGGAAGTAAATTGTTTATGTCATATATAGTCAGAGAGGCAAGGGGTCAGGGGAGGGTCAAAATCTGTTAAAGGAACAAGGAAGCAGGGTTATCAGTAACCAGCAGCCAGAGGGGGGTCCTGAGGGCAGAGAGAAGATAGATCATGTATGATCAAAGGAACGGTAGGGGTGGGGAAGTAGGGAGGGGACCTTCAGTTACTGTTTGATAGAGCAGAACAATGATATATAGATAACAAGGGAGTAGGCTATTGTGTCAGGGAATGTAGGATCCTTGTGAGGCAGGGAGGCTAATATGTGGGGCAGATCCTGGAGGTCTTGTCCTTCCTTGCTCAACTTCTTAGTAGAGAGACTGATATTCCCCTCAGGCACCCATCTTTCAATGGGAGGTCCCACCGTGCTCAACCCATCCTCACAATTCCCTACAGTCTGTGATAGGCATTGTTCTTAAAATGTCCATAACTTTCAGGCTATTAATGCTCCTATCCACTACTTTCTTCCATCGTCAACATCAAACCCAATTCAGTCATGTAAAAACAGAGTGAAATAGAAATAGAAGGAACCAAGCTAAAGAAAAATGGAGGAGTTGAGTTTGGAGAGATCTGCTGTTGCAATTTCAGTTTTACTTAGTTAGCATCTGACAAAATTTTAAGCATTTCATTTTATCCTTTTACCTGCTGGAGCCTCTTTTACCTTTGTAAATCACTGGTGTTGTCTTGGAAGAGAATATCTTTTATCAACTATTTTGTCTGAATTTATTTATTTTGTCATATAAGTCCATTTTGCCTGCATACAAGTCTAACTTCTTGGAAAAGTGTTGTTTTATTGGTCTAATGTCAGAATGAACTATTGCCAGAATTGAATTGCTCTTATCTTTATTGTTTTTGGCAATTTTCACTTTTTATATCTTAAGATATATTCTGTAAACTGCCATTTATTATTTCTCAAAAGATATAAAAGTTATGAAGATGCTAATTAATTATAATTCCCAAGCTAGAAAATGTCAAGGAACTGGATTGTTATATAAGTAGTCCTGCTTGTGTTTTCTTAACAATAAATATTGTGGGGTTTGATATATATATATATATATATATATATATATATATATATATATATATATATATGTTGCTAACTTACTGTGAGCTTAAAATCTTTTTCATTAGCAGCTAATGAAAATTAATATGATGCATTTCTTTGTACTTGTTGCCATAGAAATATAACCTTTTCAGTGTAAAATGAGTATAGCATTAAAATGATGAATTTAAAAGAACTGATGCTTTTAATTTAATACTGAAAATAGTGGACTGCTTCTTTTTTTTGTCAAAATCACATGACTTGAACATGCCTAGTATGCTTTAATTAGATAATTCCTAGTATAAGAAAAGCCAAAGCAAAAAGTAATAGATGAATTCCTCACAGCATTTAGTGAGATGAGGTTCCTTTTTTAATCTTTTATTTTTAATACTTAAAATATTCCTAATTATCTCCTTCATACTCCATATCTGTACTCATTCTTTGTAGTTGCAATTGATTTTCAAATATAACTACCTATATTGGTTTAATTAAAGACAAAGAATCTATTTGTTTACTTTACCTATTATATCATTTTCAACAATTATATGCATTTTATAACAGTAACAGAATTACAAAAATTAACAAATCTATGAAGCTTTTGCAGATCTTATTGTTCAAGGCCAAATTTTCAAAGCCTCTTAAAAAAAAAAAATCAAACACTCCTTACAACATACTCTATGGCTTAGAGCTACTTTATGTAATCTACCTCAGTTTGATTCTGTTATAAATAAATGCCAGAATTTTCACTTTTTAATTTTTTTAATAGGAATGTATATGAACACATTCCCACCACCAAAGGTCTGTGTCCCTACTCCCAAGCCCCTATAGTGAAGCTGAAAATCTATCTTCACCCTCCATACAGAGTTCTTTACTTTGGTGCAGTAATGAGTATGGGATAATCCCACTCATGAACAGAAGTTGAGAAAGAAGAACAGAAAGGGAAACACAAAACAGAATTTAACCAAGTTTGGAGTATTGCAGAATTTTCACTTTTTAAAGACGTTGGGATTACATTGATATTAATAAAATTTAATATCTTACTGTGCTAAAGAGAGAGAGAGAGAGATTGGAGCCAGGTTAAGTGCTCACGTCACAGTGAGTAAGGACTCGGGTTCAAGTTTCTGGTCCCCATCTGCAGGGGGTAAAACTTCACAAGTGGTGAAGCAGGACTGCAGGTGTCTCTCTGTATTTCTCCCTCTCTGTCTCCTGATCCCCTGTCAATTTCTCTCTGTCTATATCCAATAATAAATAAATATAAATGTTTAAAAGTAAATAAAAAAAAAACATTTTCATGCTCCTTGAAGGCAGTTGTCTGCTTCAAAATGAAGCTAAACATCACTTTCTGAGCCATTGGTTGCCAGAAACTCATTGCAGTGAACAGTGAGTACAAGCTTCACACCTTTCTGATGCTCTGGGCAAACAATGAAAGGGCTATGTGGTCCAAATCAGTGGTGGGAATAATAAACAGGGTTTCCTCATAAAACAGTGTCCTGACCCCTGGTCGTGTCTGCCTGCTGCCTGGTAAGGAGCATTCCTATTACAGACCAAGCAGGGTTAGTGAAAGAAAGCCTAAGTTTGTGCAGTGTTGCATTGTAAATGACAATTTGAGTGTTATCAACTTGGTCATTGAAGAAAAAAAAAAGGAGTGGGAGGGCAGGATAGTCCTTGATTTGTTCCTGGTAATACTGTGCCTTATCGCCTGGGGCCTGATAGAGCTGGTAGAATTCACAAACTTCAGCATCTATAGAGAAGATGACTTCTGCCAGTATGTTGTGAGAAAGTTGCTAAAAGAAAAAAAAAGAGGTAAAAACCCTAGGACTGAAGTTCCAAGATCCAATATCTTATTACTCCATGTGTTCTTTGAAGAAACAATGCACTAAGGAAAACAGGAAGAGGCTCCAGAATATGCTAAACTTTTAGCCAAGAGAATGAAGGAGGCCAAACTAAAAATACCAGGAATATATCACAAAGTGTCAGAGGCTGTCTTCCTTCAGAGCTTCTACCTCTAAGTCTGAATCTAGTCAAAAATGAGTTTTTTGGAAAAGTAACAAATAAAACTGGACACCACACACAAAAAAGATCTAAAACAAAATAGAGGCAAATGTATTCAGGTGTAAGGTTCTCTGAACATAGTTTACTTTATGATTGAGATTAGGTTTATGACTGACTTTTTTTTTTTTTTTAGTAAAATGGTATGCCTAATTTTGTCATACCAAAAGCTAAGTCACAAAACTACAAAATTTGGGATTATCTAACCAGTTGTGAATGTTTTAGTCATAATAATATGATAATAACATCCAGCCAGGGAAATAGCTCAATTGGACTTATAGGCCTTAAGTTCTTCATTTTATACCTGGTATCTTATTTGCCTAAATGTTATTCTGACTTGTCTCTCCCTTCTCTCTGTATCATGTGAAACTCTCTCTCTCTCTCATATGTAATAAATAAAATGTAGGGAGGAGATTGATAAGCAAGTTAGAGCACCAGCTTACATATATGTTTGAGACCCCAGAGATTCTAAGTGCAACTCTGGCATTTGTTTCTGTCAGAGCTGATGATCAGAATTCAAACTGTATATATTGACAAATGTTAGATGGATGATCTATTTTTTGTTGGTTTCTGTGTATCTTTTTTTTAATTTCTTTATTGGAGAATTAATGTTTTACATTCGACAGTAAATACAGTAGTTTGTACATGCATAACATTTCCCAGTTTTCCATATAACAGTACAACCCCCACTAGATCCTCTGTCATCCTTCTTGGATCTGTATTCTCCCCACCCACCCAGCCCAGAGTCTTTTACTTTGGTGCAATATGCCAATTCTAGTTTAGGTTCTACTTGTGTTTTCATTTCTGATCTTGTTTTTCAATTTCCGCCTGAGAGTGAGATCACCCCATATTCAGATGGATGATCTTTTAAAGTGATTAGTCCCTTCAGATTTTTTTCTTCCTTTTTATTTATTTTGCCACTTGGGTTATTGCTATAGTTTTGGTGCCTGTATGACAACTCCACTGCTCTTGGTGGCTTTTTAATTTTCTTTTTCCTATAGAGAAAGAGAGAGGGAAGGATATATATATTCAGAGATAAACAGAGAGGGAAGAGGAAATAGAGACAGAGAGAGAAAGAGAAACACCTGTAGCACTTCTTCACCATTGAAGCTTCCCCCCTATAGTAGGAACTGGGGACTTGAATTCTGGTAATTGTGCATGGTAACATCTACACTTAACTGAGTGCACCAGTGCCTAGTTCCTTTATCTATAACTTTAATAAAATGAATGACATAGAATCCAGGTCCAAAAAGGATGACAGAGGACCTAGAGGGGTTGTACTGTTATGTGGAAAACTGAGAAATGTTATATACAAACTGTTGTATTTACTGTCGAATGTAAAACATTAATCCCCCAATAAAGAAAGTTAAAAAAATTAATGACACAAGATAAGATTCCAAAGAACCTTGAAGACATAATTAATCCCAATTGATGTTGAGCCTACTCTAAAATTAAAATAATGAATGAGATGAAATTGTCTTTCATCAATAGTGCAGACTTCTAATTTGTCAGTATCTTTCCAAAACGTTACTCTCAATTCCATTTTCATTATTAACGAGGTTCCAAAATAAGGATAAGTGTTTACTGAGTGGTTACTGTCTTCCAGGCACTGGTTATAGATTTTGAAAAGAAAGCAATCAAAACAATAGACTAGGAGTCAGAAAACTATAGAACTCTGGCCAAATCTGGCTCCATACCAGTTGCTGACAATAGAATTTTATTGGAACTCATCCATGCTTATTTGATCACATATTTTCTATAGCTGCTCTGCAAGAGAGTTGAGTATTGTGATAGATTAAAAACTATCTTTACCATCTACAGAAAACCTCTGCCAATCCTGTTACTGGACAAAGTACCTGACTTCTTTAAGCTTGCTTTCTATTATAACACAGAGAGAGAACAATCAAATGTGTGTTCTGGTGTAATGGATAATGATCCAAGAATAAAAATAAATAAAGAGGAGGGGATAGAGAATCAGAAGAGGAAGTCAGAGAAAATAATATTGCAAAGATGACCTATTAACAAAGAACTCAGACAACTAAAGCAACGTTCTACACAGTCCATAGAATAAGAAAGTATGTAACTAATGAAAGCTTGAAGGTCTCTGATATCCAGAGCAGTGTTGTCTCTGTAGTGCAGGAAGTAGGGTAGAGGTCAAAGGGGAAAAATATTCTTTATCAGCCAAGTGACATTCAATCAGGTAGTTACCATTCAATTAAGTGTTTTCAGGGTTCTTTATTTATTTATTTATTTTTATATATATAAAGGAAACATTGACTAAACCATAGGATAAGAGGGATACAACTTCACACAATTCCCACCACCAGAACTCTGTATCCCATCCCCTCCCCTGATAGCTTTCCTATTCTTTGACCCTCTGGAAGTATGGACCCAACGTCATTATGAGTCATTGTCTGGCTTCTGTAATTGCTTCCCTGCTGAACATGGACATTGACAAGTCCCATACTCCCAGCCTGTCTCTCTCTTTCCCTAGTGGGGAAGGGCTCTGGGAAGCTGAGCTCCAGGACACATTTGTGGGGTTGTCTGTCCAGGGAAGTCTAGTCGGCATCATGCTAGCATCTGGAACCTGGTGGCTAAAAAGAGAGTTAACATACAAAGCCAAACAAATTGTTGACCAGTCATAGACCTAAAGGCTGGAATACTGTGGATGAAGAGTTGTGTGTGTGGGGGGGTGTCTCCGTTTTGTAGATAGTTAGTAGGCATATTTTAGTTATATTCCAAAGGGCCTGTGGCTATACTAGTTTTTTTCTTTTCCCTGAGCCTGAAATATGATATGTAGGTAGACCCTAGTTATTTTCTGGGGAGATGATATCATGGCTGGAAGAAAGAATAGAAAGCTGAATTAGGGAAGAGAGTAAATCCCAAATATGGGAAAGGTGTATAAATATTGTTGATTATAACCCCATCGATTTGATGTGACCTGATCTGGGGCTCATAATAAGCTTAGGAGGCTATGTGACCTCTGCATCCCTGTAGATCTGAGCTCACATTCTGTGGTCATCAGTAGGAATGTTCCAAGCTACCCCAATATCAGGACCCATCTTCCTCAGGTGTAGCATAGAGTATGTTGTCCATCCTCCCTTCTGAGGATGGAACATTCTCTACCATTGTTGATCCAAGTTGAGGGCAAGGTCCTATGGGGGCCCACAAAGGGGTCTATTGTTTTGTTCCTGCTAGGAATGACTGGTAACAATGGAGAGAGGGATTTATTCAAGGGCTAGCCTCATCATGTCTGTTTGGGAATCTCAGGACTCCCCGACTAGGGCCCAGCTGATGGGATGGCCTGATAGTGACTAAAGAGTCATCATTAAAGTATGCCAGTCTCTGCCCTTATTCAGCTTTTGTAGTCCTTGCTTTGATGAGGTTAGCTTTGGAATGAGTTAGAGAACTGTAATAGGAAGTAAGTGAGGAGGGTATCTAAGTCTAAGTAGACAATATTTTATTACAAACTTTATACTGACTCACTACAGACTGTTGTGTATTTTTGCTCTCAGGTATATATTTTGCCCTAATTTATGGATGCATGAGAACATATGCTCTATCTTATGGGACCTGGTATATATCTAGGTTTTGGGACTTTGCTATGAAGTGAACCTCCTGGAATTGAATTAGAGAGTACTATGAAAGGAAAAGTCTCACCCGAGTAATGAGGGTGAAGGGTTGATATTCCATGCCTGAAGTCTCTGGACACAGTCTGAAGTGAAGGATGCTGAGGTGGTACTGGATGTGTTGATTAGGTTGGGATTGGTGGATGCAATATCATTTGGTATGAATTGAGAGAAGTATGCAGGAAAGTGAGCCCCATCCTAGAGGTTCCAGGACTGGGGGAAATATAGGCTCTATAGAGGAAGAAGAATGTTCCTGCTGTCTTACGGTTTAAGAAGATACTAGATAGTTGTTGTTATAATCACATTATTTGGCAATAAGGTTAACTTTGAAATATCCCTTTGTTAGGATTTGCTGTATCATACACAACATCACCATAATTTATGTCCTTTGACATTATTTGTGTATAGTTGTGTGACCAGTTGCTTCTATTCTCCCTGGTCTAAGCTTTTAACATATCAAAGACTCATCCGATATATTTAAAAGACTCAGTCTTTGATTATAAAAGTTTGAGACACTCAATCAATCTTTCTCTCATATTAATTAGTTATTTATATGACTATAAATTGACAGGAGTTTACATAAACACTGTTCCCACCACCAAAAGACTGTGTCCCACCCCATCCCACCTACTCTTACCCCATCTTCCCCCACCCCGTGAAGCTGAACATCCACCCTCATCCTCAACCCAGAGCTTTTACTTTGGTGCCCTACTCCAAATTTAGTCAAATCCTGTTTTGAGTTTCCCTTTCTGTTCTCCTTTCTCAGCTTCTGTTTATGAGTGGGATCATCCCATACTTACCTTTATCTTTCTGACTTAGCTCACATAACATAATTCCTTCTAGCTTCATCCAAGATGGGTCAGAGAAGGTGGGTTCATAGTTCTTAATAGTTGTGTAGTATTCCACTGTGTGTATATACCACAACTTTCTCAGCCACTCATCTGTTGTTGGGTACCTGGATTGCTTCCAGGTTTAGCTATTATGAATTGTGCTACTATGAACATAAGTGTACACATTTCTTTTTGGTTGGGTATTATGGAGTCCTTGGGGTATATCACTAGGAGAGGAATTACTGGGTCATATGGAAGATCCATGTCTAGCCTTGTGAGAGTTCTCCAGACTGCTCTCCACAGAGGCTGGACCAATTTACATTCCCACCAGCAGTGCAGAAGTAAGTGTTCCTCTGTCCCCACAGCCTCTCCAGCATTTGTTGCTGTTGTCCTTTTTGATGTATGCCATTCTCACAGGGGTGAGGTGGTATCTCAGTGTTATCTTTATTTGCATTTCTCTGACAGTCAGTGACCTGGAGCAATTTTTCATGTGTTTGTTAGCCTTTTAGGTCTCTTCTGTATTGAATGTTCTGTTCATACCCTCTGCCCATTTTTGGATGGGGTCATTTGATTTTTTGGCTCTAAGTTTGCTGAGTTCTTTGTATATTTTGGTGATTAGTCTCTTGTCTGATGTATGGCATGTGAAGATCTTCTCCCATTCTGTGAGGGTTCTCTTTGTTTGTGTGATAGTTTCCTTGGCTGTGCAGAAGCTTTTCAATTTGATATAGTCCCATTGGTTTGTTTCTGCTTTAGTCTTCCTTGCAATGGGGTTTGTTTCATCAAAGATGTGCGTGAGCTTTATGTGGGAATGTGTTCCAGCAATGTTTTCCTCTAAGTATTTGATGGTTTCTGGTCTAATATCCATGTCCTTGATCCATTTGGAGTTGATTTTTTTTCTGGTGAGATAAGGTGGTTTAGTTTCATCCTTCTGCACGTTTCAACCCAGTTTTCCCAGCACCATTTATTGAAGAGAGCCTCCTTCCTCAATTTAATACAGAGTTCTTGATGGTTTATTACAAACTCAGTTTTTCCTGTGGAGCCCATCTGTGTTACTATTCTAGTGAATCAGATCCACCCCTCCCTCACCTCCTTACTAACCCCCTTAGCAGATTCAATGGGCTGCTGCTTACAGTAGAACTAATCAAGGAAGCTGATTTTGTTTCAAAACAAGGGAAACTATTCATCTAAAACAAAGCAAGAATAGTAATGATTTTATTATAAAATAACCTGATTTTTAAACTTTTACGTGTTTAGAATAATGATGCAGCAAAAATATAAGTTCACAGTAGTTTACAATCCTTGAAACCAGCTAAATAAGCAAGACAGCATGTTTGCATCATATACTTTGTATATATATTTTTTCTTATTAATAACAGAACAAAATTGATTTTAGATGATTTTACTGAAGAATTAAACTGTGAGGCCAGGCGGTGACACACCTTACAGTGTGCAAGGACTGGTACCTACCTGCAGGAGGAAAGCTTCATGAGTGGTGAGGCAGGACTGAATGTGTCTCTCAATTTCTCTCTGTCTCTATCCAATAATAAATAATAAAAATATTTTATAAAAAGAATTGATGACTAGAGTCCAAAAGGTACTATAACATCATAGCAGTTCTCAGATTGCTCTGAAAGAACTGACCCAAAGATTGGGTCTTGATATGAAGATTATAGATCAGGGAGGGCACAGTGACCCCAAACATTATCCATCAGGACTCAGTGTTCATGTGTCCCTCTATAGTAACATTTAATTTATTTCATGAGTGAGAAGTAGGTAGAAGAGACAGAAAGAAGCAGTGCAGCACTTTGGCATATGTAGTGCCAGTGATCAAACTTGGGACCTCAGACATAAAAGGTTCAGAGTTCTACAACTGTGCCACCAGATACAGTAATTTTTTTTTTTTCATTTAAGAAAGGATAAATTAACAAAACCATAGGGTAGGAGGGGTACAACTCCACACAATTCCCACCACCCAATCTCCATATCCCACCCCCTCCCCTGATAGCTTTCCCACTCTCTATCCCTCTGGGAGCATGGACCCAGGGTCATTGTGGGTTGTAGAAGGTGGAAGGTCTGGCTTCTGTAATTGCTTCCCCGCTGAACATGGGCATTGACTGGTTGGTCCATACTCCCAGTCTGCCTCTCTCTTTCCCTAGTAGGGTGGGTCTCTGGGGAAGCGGAGCTCTAGGACACATTGGTGGGGTCTTCAGTCCAGGGAAGCCTGGCCGATATTCTGATGACATCTGGAACCTGGTGACTGAAAAGAGAGTTAACATACAAAGCCAAACAAATTGTTGAGCAATCATGGACCCAAAGCTTGGAATACTGGAGAGGAAGTGTTAGGGGGATACTCACTGCACACTCTAGTGTACTTCTGCTTTCAGGTATATATTTTGCGGTAGTTTATGGATACTTGTGAACAAATGCTCTCTCTCACAGACACTGGTGTATATCTACACCAGTTTGGGGACTTTGTTAGACAGTGAACCACCTGAGATGGAATTAGAGTATACTATGAAAGGAAAGGTCTCACCCGAGTAATGAAGCTGAAGGGTTATCATTCCACACGTGAAGTCTCTGGACACAGTTTGAAGTGAAGCATGTTGAGGTGGCCATCGTTGTGTTGGTTAGGTTGTGATCAGCAGATGCGATATTATTTGATATGGATTGGGAGAGGCATACGGGAAAGTGGGCCCTATCCAAGGGTTCCAGGACTGGGGGAAGTAGGGGTTCTCTAGTGGAGATGTGAGGTTCCTGCTGTCTTAGGGTTCAAAAAGACAATCGATAGTTAATGTTATCGTCACATTATTTGGTAATTGGGTTAACTTTGAAAAATCCTTTTGTTAGGATTTGCTCTATAGTACCCAGTATCTTGTATATAGCTGTGCTATTGGTTGCTTCTGATCTACTTGGTCTAGGCTTTTGAGAGTCCGCCTATCAAATACACAGCCTATATATAAAAGATTCAGTCTGTGTTTTAAAAAACTTTGAGACATACAATTAATTTTCCCCCTCATATTAATTAACTAGTGATTTATATGACTACATTTTACTAGGAGTATACATAAACACCATTCCCACCACCAAAAGACTGTGACCCATCCCTCCCACCCACTCCCACCCCCCACTGGCCCAGGAAGCTGCATGTCTACCTCTCACCACAGGGCTTTTACTTTGGTGCCCTACTTACAATTTGATCAGGTCCTGCTTTTAGTTTCCCTTTCAGATCTTCTTCCTCAACTTCTGTTGATGAGTGGGATCATCCCATACTCATCTTTATCTTTCTGACTTAGCTCACTTAACATAATTCCTTCTAGCTCTGTCCAAGATGGGTCAGAGAAGGTGGGTGCATTGTTCTTGATAGCTGCATAGTATTCCGTTGTGTATATATACCACAGCTTTCTCAGCCACTCATCTGTTGTTGGGCACCTGGGTTGCTTCCAGGTTTTAGCTATTATGAATTGTGCTGCTATGAACATAGGAGTACACACCTCTTTTTGCTTGGGTGTTATGGAGTCCTTGGGGTATAAGCCTAGGATAGGAATTACTGGATCATATGGAAGGTCCATGTCTAGCCTTCTGAGAGTTTTCCAGACTGCTCTCCACAGAGGCTGTACCAATTTACATTCCCACCATCAATGTAAAAGGGTTCCTCTGTCCCCACATCCTCTCCAGCATTTGTTGCTGCCGTCCTTTTTGATGTATGCCATTCTTACAGGAGTGAGGTGGTATCTTAGTGTTGTCTTAATTTGCATTTCTCTGACAATCAGTGACCTAGAGCATTTTTTCATATGTTCGTTAGCCTTTTGGATCTCCTCTGAGGTGAATGTTTTGTTCATATTCTGCCCATTTTTGGATGGGGTCATTTGCTTTTTTGGTGCTAAGTTTGCTGAGCTCTTTATATATTTTGGTGATTAGTTTCTTGTCTGATGTCTGGCATGTGAAGATCTTCTCCCATTCTGTGATGGGTCTCTCTGTTTTGTTTTTTTTTTTCTTTTTTTTTTTAATTTAAGAAAGGATTAATTAACAAAACCATAGGGTAGGAGGGGTACAACTCCACACAATTCCCACCGCCCAATCTCCATATCCCACCCCCTCCCCCGATAGCTTTCCCATTCTCTATCCCTCTGGGAGCATGGACCCAGGGTCATTGTGGGTTGCAGAAGGTAGAAGGTCTGGCTTCTGTAATTGCTTCCCCGCTGAACATGGGCGTTGACTGGTCGGTCCATACTCCCAGTCTGCCTCTCTCTTTCCCTAGTAGGGTGGGTCTCTGGGGAAGCGGAGCTCCAGGACACGTTGGAGGGGTCTTCAATGCAGGGAAGTCTTTTGAAGGGTCTCTTTGTTTGTTTAATAGTTTCTTTGGATGTGCAGAAGCTTTTCAATTTGATGTAGTCCCATTGGTTTGTTTCTGCTTTAGTCTTCCTTGCAGTTGGGTTTGAAGAATCAAGTATTTTAAACATGTACACAAGTTTGGTAGGATTTTGAGGGAATAGGTTTAAAATTTCTTGTTTACAATAAGAAAAAGTAACATATGACAATTACACTCACCAACCTCAGGAATTACAATAGCAACTGAAGCAAGTATTGAAACAGTTTAATCACTACCAGTTAGCCAAACAATGTCTCCAGTCCATGAAAAAATAGTAACCAAATCCCAGTGAAGAAGAGAGAGAAAAGAAAGAAGGGATAGCAAGAATAGACAGTTATGCAAATCTACTATCCACTGTATATTCTAGGGGTAACAAGAGGGGAAAGGGAAGTAGATCAGAGATACACACATAGAGAGTCCACTCTGAGTCAGATTTCTTCCCCAAAATAATTCCTAAATTCAGAAAGACAAAGAAGAAGGAAGGAAGAAGTATCTGACAACATAAAAAAAAGAAAGAAAGAAACAAGAGAGAGAAAAGAGAAAAGATAAGAACAAGAGCTGTAATTAAACAGCAGTGAAAGGAAAGTTTTTTTATTACTTTATTTTTAATTTAATTTAATTGTATTGTATTTTTTTTTAATTAGCTAGGTGGAGGAGGAAGGGGAGAGTCTGTAGAGGAGGTAGAAGTAACGATCAAGTTCCTCCCACAATAGATAAGATGCCCACTACCCTAGCAGTGAAAGATACCCTAAGAGTTAATTCTGATCAACGTAAAGGGGGGAAGATATATGCCTTTATATAATATTAATAATAAAATAGAGCAGGGTAAAAAAAAAAAACCCTGTCCCAGATTACCTCAAACCTCGTGAGCAGTGGCAGTTGATTTTTAAGAAAGAAAAACAAACAAACAAACAAAAACCTTAGGACTAGACAAGGATAGCTGAAATAGACAGTTATGCAAATCTACTATCCATTGTATATTCTAGGGGTAGCTAAAGGAGGAAGGGAAGTTGAGCAGAGATACTCTCAGTGAGAGTCCACTCTGAGTCAGAATTCTTCCCCAAAATAATTCCCAAACGTATATCAGTGAAAGCACTCTGTTTGGTGCAGTGGGGGATGGGGCCTGTGGCTTTGGAAGCTGTAGGATTAAGGAAGAAAGGATGATAAGAATGAGAAAAAGAAAAAAAAGAAAGAGAGAAAAAAGAAAAAGATAAGAAAAAGAACAGTAATAAAAGAGCGGTGAAAGGAAAGACTTTTTAATTTAAAAAATTATTTAATTAGCTATTCGGGGGGGGGGTTGGCTACTTAGACAGAAAAAAGGCCATAGGTTTCAGAAGGGACTAGACTTAGAATGAATGATACTCCCTGGTGGGACGGGAATCCTGGTAAAGAAAGAAGCTCATCAGGGGAGCCTGCTAGGAGCTGGTCCCCAGGGACTGGTTATGGGTGGGGGGGAAGGGGACGGAGGTATGCTTTGGAGCTAATAATTTAAAAGAAAAAATTTTTTCTCTTTTTTTCTACTCTATTTTTTAACCCAAATTACATTATAGTCACCTCCTTGGTGTTACTGCTAGGACCCCTTATTGACTGGCCTACTAAAGGCAGAAAATCCTACCGTTTCCAGAGGATGTGGTCAGAGCTCAAGCCACTAGCAGCTTCTCAGTCTGCCATCTTCTGGGAACCCCCCAGTAATATATTTTTTTTTAAGGGTTCTGCAGAGTAGAGTGAATCTGACAATAGCATGTCTACTATCCTGGTTATTATATGTTGAGACAATCAAGTACAGTCGTTAGTTTTTTTCCTTAAAAGATTTCTTTTTTTTTTTTTGTTCAGAAGATTCTATGAATTATTTTCTCTTCTAAATTTTTAATTAAATGGTCCTATAATAAGTACAATTGTTAGTACATGTATAGTATTTCTCAGTTTTCTGTCTTTTTTTCTTTTCATTAGGAGTATAGTTTCTCACTGCTATTGTGACCAGTAGTCTGTGTCCCCAACCCCAGATAACCACTGTGGTTCTCCTATAGTCTTAGATATGAGTTGACTTTTTCTTTTTCCAAAATTGTGTGCTCAGTTCTCTATATTCCGCATATGAGTGAAACCACTCTGGAGTTGCCCTTTACCTCCTTACTTTCTTACCTAAGCATAATCTTATCCAACTCCATCTGCTTTATCTTAAAGTACACAATATCATTGTTAGGTAACACTGAATTGAATATATATCCTATAACATTTTTATTCAGTTATCTGTTGAAGGGCCAGCCACCCACTCAATCTTTACCAATAGTTAGAGTAGGAATAAATAGGTGATGACTACATATTGCCACAATTTGGAAAACATTTTCATGGACATTTTGCCCATAAGCAGCTATGTTCACCAGCCATGTTTAACCTATGTGTCAAATATGACATACTATATGAATAAGACTATTTAAAAAATTCATTTCATAATTTTTTAATTTCTTTATTGGAGAATTAATGGTTTACATTTGACAGTAAAATACAACAGTTTGTGTATACGTAACATTTCCCAGTTTTCCACATAACAATTCAACCCCCATTAGAACCTCCTTTGCCATTTTGTTGCAGTACCTGGACACCCCCCCCCACCCCAGAGTCTTTTATTTTGTACAATACACCAACTCCGGTCCAATTTCTGCTTAATGTTTTCTCTTCTGATCTTGTTTTTCAGTTTCTGTCTATGAGTGAGATCATCCAATATTCATCCTTCTGTTTCTGACTTATATCACTTAACATGATTTCTTCAAGCTCCATCAAAGATTGGGTAAAGAAGGTGAATTCGCCATTTTTAATAGCTGAATAGTATTCCATTGTGTATGTAGACCACACTTACTCTGCCACTCATTTGTTGTTGGATCCCTGGATTGCTTCCAGGTTTGGGCTATTACAAATTGTGCTGTTATGAACATAGGTATACACAAATCTTTTGGATGGGTGTGTATGCCCAAGAGAGGAATTGCAGGGTCATAGGGTAAGTCCATTTCTAGCATTCTGAGAGTTCTCCAGACTGCTCCCCACAGAGATTGGACCAATTTACACTCCCATCAGCAGTGCAGGAGGGTTCCTTTGTCCCCACAACCTCTTTAGCATTTGTTGCTGCTACTTCTTCTGATGTATGGCATTCTCACAGGAATAAAGTTCTATCTCATTGTTGTCTTTATTTGCATTTCTCTGACAATAAGTGATTTGGAGCATAGTTTCACATGTTAGCCTTTTGTATCTCTTAAATTGTGATTCTGTTACTATCTTCCCCCCACTGTTAGATGGAGTTATCTGTTTTCTTGTTACTAAATTTAGTAATTTCTTTATATATTTTGGTTATAAGTCTCTTGTTTGATGTATGGCATGTAAAGATCTCCCATTCTGTGGTAGGTCTCTATGTTTGGATGGTAGTTTCTTTTGCTTTGCAGAAGCTTTTCAATTTGATATAGTCCCACTGGTTTATTTTTGATTTAGTCTTCTTTGTAATTGGATTCATTTCATTGAAGATGGCTTTAACATTTAGATGGAAATAGTTCTGCCACTATTTTTCTCTAAATATTTGAAAGTTTCTGTTCTATCATCCATCCCTATGATTACTGTGTTACTGTTAATATGTTGCTGTAGACCTTCAGTAGATATTTGATGTATTTATATGGCCTCTCATTGGGTGCATAGATGTTAATAATCATTATTACCTTTTGATTGATTGACCCACTGAGCACTAAGTAATGTTCATAGCTATTTATTTTAAGGTCTATCATGTCAGATTGAGAATAGCTGTTCCTGCCCTTTTTTGTTAGCCATTGGCTTGTATGTTAATTTTCCATCTTTTCACTTTGAGTCTGTGTTTGTCTTATTGAGTTAGGTGGGATTTCTGCAGACAGTATATGGTTGGGTTGTGTTTTCTTAACCATCTTCCTACTCTGTGCCTTTTAATAGGTGAATTCAGACCATAGACATTTATTGATATTATACAATGAAGATATTTTAATGCAATTATTCTAAAATTTTAGAGTGTTCTGATATATGTCATGCTTATGATAATGTGATTGTTTATAAGAGACCTTTCAGAACTTCTTGCAGGGAAGGCTTGGTGATAGTTGATCCTTCAACTTTTGCTTGTCTGAGAAGTTTTTTATGCCTCTATCTAGTATGAATGACAGTCTAGCAGGATACAGTAGTCTTGGTTGAAAGCTTTCTCATTGAGAGCTTGTTATATATCTTGCCATTCTCTTCTAGCCTTTAGTGTTTGTGTGGAGAGATCTGCTGCTAATCTTAAGGGTTTTTCTCTGTAAGTGACTTTTTGTTTCTCTCTTGTAGCCATCAGGATCCTTTCTTTATCCTTATTCCTTTTCATTCTAAATATGATGTGTCTTTAAATCTCGGTTAATTCTGTTTGGGACCCTCTGAGCTTCTTGGACCTTTATAGTCTAGACTAGGGAAGTTCTCAGCTATTGTGTCCTGTAGACTACTTTCTTCCCCCCTCTCTCTCTCTCCAACTCTGGTAATCCAGTCATGCATATATTACTTCTTTTGAAGTCATCCCATAGGTCTCTGTTGTTGTTTTCAGTGTCTCCCAATCTCTTTTTGAGATCTCTTACTTCTTAGTTTTCTCTAATTCATCCTCAATCTTGCTAACTCTGTTTTCTGCCTCACTCTTTCTATTTTCTTGCCCCTCTGTTGTTTTCTGTAGCTGAGCTATTTTGTTACCCTGTTCTGATACAGTATAAGCTTGTTCTATTAGTTGTGCTCTTAGTTCAGCTATTTTAGCTTTCAGCTCTCTACTTACCTCTAGTGTTTCCTTTCAGAGTCTCATTTGCTGTTTCCCCATTTCTGATGGTATTACCTTCAAATGCTTTCCTCACTCCTGTGACTAATGCTTCAGTTAGTGTTTGGATCTTGTCTTTATTTTTATGTGCTTCTACCTTTGGGGGTTTTATCTGGGCTTTGGTCCTGGTTCATTTCTCCAGTGTTTCTTCTTGGTTTAACCATTGTATATAGTGTATTATGAGTTCCCTCTCTCAGTTCTAATCTCTCAGTAATCACACTTGCCTGGATTGACTTGTGTCTAAGTAAGGTACTTAAAGAGTTCACAGTTATTGAAATTAGCAGTTGTTTCATTATTGTCTCATGTGAAACATGGTGACTGTTAAGTCCTCTTTTGTTCTTTATCTTCCCTCTAGGCTATGGGAGCCTGTGGGCTTTTTAACTATAAGTAGATACTTTAGCTTAATTACTCACTCATAACCTAGAGATAAAACAGGGTGGGTGAGAGATAGCACAGTGTTTATGCAAGGAGACTCCCATGCCCTAAGGGCCCAAAGCCCCAGGCCCAATTCTGCTTCTCTGATAACAGCCAGAGTCAAGCTGGGCAGCAGTCCTTGGCACTGTGAGTTTCTAAACAAATCCTGTTTGTACTCTGTGGGTTCTGAGGCAATTACTCAATGTGTCTCCAAATTCATTAGAACAATGTGGAAAAACTGCCACTAGTGGTCCAGGTGGTGGTGCAGTGGATAAAGGATTGGACTTTCAAGCACGAGGTCCTAAGTTTGATCCCTGGTGGCACATGTACTAGAGTGATGTCTGGGTCTCTCCCTCTCCCTTTCCCTATTCCTCTTCTTCTATCCCTCTCATTAAGGGAGAAAGAAAGAAAGAAAGAAAGAAAGAAAGAAAGAAAGAAAGAAAGAAAGGAAGAGAGAGAGAAAGAAAGAAAGAAAGAAAGGAATGAAGAGAGAAAAAAGGAAAAAAAGAGAGAAAGAAAGAAAGAAAGAAGAAAAGAAAAGAAAAGCTGTCACTATACATCCCGACTTCTAGACCACAGGGAGTGTATGTCTTCTCCTGAGTTTCCCAATCAGGTCTCTGCCCCTGATGTCAGCACAGGGCCTCCCTGCTGCTGCTCTAGCTTCCAAGGTATAGTAGCAGTGGAGACTCACAGTTGCATTTGGTGATCCTTAGGGGATCCTCTCCTCCCTTTAGCAGTTTATTTGTTGATAAAAACTTAGACTGAAGGTGGCACCTAAATTGGCAAACTGCCAGGCTATTACCATTTGCAGATAAGGGTTTTCAGCCCTAGGAATCTCTCCTTAGGCCCCTCTGTCCACAAGCCACATGTGTTTGCACTCACCCCTGACTTGGTGGGTTCCCAAAGTAATCCAAGTCTTGTCTGTATTCTCATGTGATCTTATTTATTATTCCTAATTGAGGAGTGAAATGCAGCTGCTGCTACTCTGTAGCTGAGCCTCCGGAACCACCCATTAATTAATTTTAATGACCAGAGCACTGCTCAGTCTTAGCTTATGGTGAAGTCAGGGATTGAATTTGGGACCTCAGAGCCTCAGGCATTAAAGTCCTTTTGCATAGACATAAAGCTGTATCTCTAGCTAATAAACTGGACTATTTAAATAAAATTGTTCTGTACAGAGACAGAAATTCAGAAGGGGTGGTAGAGGTAGAGGGACAGAGAGACGGAGACACTTATGGCACTGCTTCACCTCCTGTGTAGCTCCCCTCCCCCCCGCAGGTGGGGAATGTAAACTGGAATCTGGATCATGGTGCTCTGTAATGAGTATTTTCAATTGGGTGTGCCACCACCTGGCCCCAAAATTAGGCTATTTTGAAGTCAGTAAATTGACCTTAAAATAATTCAGAAAAGCGTATTTGGATATACTCTTATGGGTGCTTACTAAGAATGTAACTTATCCACTAGAAGTTTGAATATGTTTGCCTATGTGCTCCATGTCTCTGGGAAAATGGAACATTCTGTAGAAAGACTGCACTGGCAACAGTGGAGATCACACTTGATGCCAGGCACTATCACTTACCTTCAATGATTTTACAGTCTGATAATGAGGCAAAGACAGGAAAAGTGTTTTTTTTTTCAAACATAAGCTTTTCTCTTACAGTAAAAACTCGCCAACTGTCCATACATATATCCCAGTCCACTCTTTATAGGGAAGTAAGTTTTTAGCCCTTTTTAAAAGATAGAAAATAGCTAAGGATGAGACACTTAGGTGACTTGATCCGGCTTGCTAAGCTAATAAATACAGAAGGTACTATGAGCTAGTTCTATAGCTCTGTAATATGATCTGCATGTTTCCACCCTATTTTTGTCAAGCCAATGATTTTTTTTTCCTCTTAAGTGAAAGAGTTAAAATTTGTATTCATCCTAGGCCAGCAAAATCCCTCACCTGGTATGATGCCTCCTTTGTCATGCATGCAACCTAGATTTGATTCTATCCCCACTGCACTGAGTGAAGCTTCCTTGATATGCTATCTTTCACTTTCACCTCTCTCTCACTCTGTTGCTCTCTTTCTATTTGAAAAATAGTAACCATGAGCAGTGAAGCCCCACTGATGATATATATATATGTGTTATATATATTATATATTATACACACACATATCATATATATGTTATATATCATATACACACATATATCTATACACACATAAATATATATTTCATTTAGATACTCTAAATGAAAGATAACTCAATACCTCTTAACATCAACTCTAATGCAACTTTTAATTCTTGAAAATAGTGCTAGCAAGGGAGTCGGGCAGTAGAGCAGCTGGTTAAGCACAAGTGGCGCAAAGCGCAAGGACCAGCATAAGGATTCCGGTTCAAGCGCCCAGCTCCCCACGTGCGGGGGAGTCACTTCACAGGCAGTGAAGCAGGTCTGCAGGTGTCTATCTTTCTCTCCCCCTCTCTGTCTTCCTCTCCTCTCTCCATTTCTCTCTGTCCTATCCAACGACAACATCAACAATAATAACTACAACAATAAAAACAACAAATGCAAGAAAAAGGAAATAAATAAATATATTTTTTAAAGTGCTAGCAGTCTCAGGAGATGACTTGGTGAGTAGAGAATGAAAACATGAGGTCCTGAGTTTAGTCGCTAACATTGCATGTGCCAGAGTAATGCACTGGTATTCTCTATCTCTTTCATAAATTAATTTTTAAAAAGAAAATAGTGATAAACCACTGCTGTGTCTTCTTAGATCTATTTAAACGACCTTAAATTTTTTGTGTTCCTGGGAAGAGATATATTCTAAAGACCCTCAAGCATAGGGTTTGTGTCTAGTTTTCTCTCTAGTTTTAACAGTGAATATTTAATAGAACTCAATAAATGCACAATTGCTTATCATTGATATAAGATTATCTTTATTTTCCTACTCATTTGTGTTCTCACTGGTAGTTGATTTCTCATTAAGGTAGTAAACAAATTTATAATTTTATTGTTTCTAACATTACCTTTTATAGTTGTATTTATTGATTAATGTTCCTGAAGTACTTAAGTTCTGATTTTCTCTTCAATAGTCCAGGCCGTCATATGAAATTGTGACTTTTATCACATAATTTTTGTTTAAAATTGAATATGTAAGTGGCTAGTTTTTTCTCATTACATCTGGAGTTCTTGAGATAAAATCGACTCCATTCCATATATGTTTTCTCCTATGAATAGACTCGTATCAGACATACTTATTAGGTAAAGGTAGATTATTTTCTTTAAGGAATGTATAATAATATAGTTTAATTACTTAAATTTACATCTCCCAGCTGTTGGTTTTTCAATCATGAACCAATACTAAAGTTTTTTTTTCTTTCCTTACCTCTAAAAATTCTTCTTTTTTTTTTTTTTTTGCTTTCAGAGTTATTGCTGGGGCTCAGTGCCTGCACTATGAATCCACTGCTACTAGTGGCCGTTTTATCCCATTTTTGTTGCCCTTATTATTGTTAATGTTGACATTGCTGCCATTGTTGTTGAATAGTAGAGAAATCGAGAGAGGAGAGGAAAACAGAGAGGAAGAGAGAAAGAGAGACACTTGCAGGCCTCCTTTAGTGCTTGTGAAGCGAACCCCCTATAGGTGGGGGTCTGGGACTCGAACTGGGATCCTTCCACCAGTCCTTGCATTTCATGCCATGTGCACTTAGCCTGTTGCACTACTGCCCAGCCTCACCTCTAAGAATTCTTATTTGAAAAGACAATGAGATTTTCAGTTATCTATATCTTTAGGCCATCTTTATGACTTGTTTTTACATTTAAAAAAATGGTCGGGTAGTAGCGCAGCAGGCTAAGTAAGCGCAGGTGGTGCAAAGTGCAAGGACTGGCTGAAGGAATCTAGTTCAAGCCCCTGGCTCCCCATCTGCAGGGGACTCGCTTCACGATCAATGAAGCAGGTCTGCAGGTGTCTATCATTCTCTCCCCCTCTCTGTCTTCCCTTCCTCTCTACATTTCTCTGTCCTATCCAGTAGCAATGACATCAATGATAATAACTACAACAATAAAAACAAGGGCAACAAAAGGGAATAAATAACTAAATAAATAAACAAAAAATGGTCTAACTGTAGCACTATTTCTCAGTAAGAGCTCTCAGTTGTTGGCTAATGTTAATATAAAATAGACTATAAGCTGTATTTGCATATTCCTTTATATGAGTTTTAAGTATTCTGTTTTGTTTTGTTTTTTTCCTGCAAGGTCTTTCACTTGAGTTAGGCCAGCCAACTGGCATATTGCTTATTAATCATACATATTAACTGGAGTAGTTAAGGCTTTAAAACCCAACTTACCATTCTGTCCACAGAGACCAGTTACTGTTTTCTAAATGTGATGACATATGCTTCAGATACTGCTAATTAGGTTTTCCCTTGAAAATTCATCCTGACATGTTTCAAGATCATTTTCCCCCTTGAGTACAAATTCATTAAATTATTAATATTTGTGTATGTCTTATAGGATTACTTATGCAATGCAACTTTATTTTAAAGCCATAATCCATAGTGAAAGATGAAATAAATCTCACTCCTCATATATTTCTGACTCAGTTGAAACCAGAGAATAGTATTATGTACAAGAACATAAAATATTAAGTGTTAATTTAGAAAAAATTATTTTGTATATATAAATAAAATGTTTATTACTCAAGATTCCCCAGAGAAATGCAACCAATAGCATATACATATATATTTATCTTAAGAAATTTTCTCACACATTAGTAGAGGGTTGCTAAATTCTAAAAAATAATTCCTGTGTGCTTATTATGTATGTCATATACCCATAATAAAACTGCTGCTGGATAAATTTTCTCATATTTTTATAGAGTTTAGTAATGAAGTCAGATTTTAAGTATCGAAATGTAATTTAACCCACTAAATTCACCCTAGTTCATTGAGAATTATGCACTGAAAATTTTTCAGCTGAATAGTTGTGACTTTTATTGTTTCATCTTATTAATCCTCTGTAATTCTCTTTGTTTGCTGTCATTTATTGAATAGCTTAAAATGTGTCTTTATGGTTTTTTTTCATGCTCATTAATTTATTCATTCACACTGAAAAATGAAGCTCTAAGACTGGTGGGTAGGGCATATTCCTTGGTATACTTGGTCCAAATTCTAGACCCCACGTGGAATTGCCACAGAATGGGGGAAGCTCCAGTGATGTGATCTCTCTCTCTCTCTCTCTCTCTCTCTCTTTCCCTATCTCTCTCTCTCTCAGGCTTATTTATTATTATTTTTACTAGAGACAGACCACATCTGGCACATGTGGTGCTCAAGAATTTGATACTTTATCCACTGTGCCACTTTCCAGGAGTGGTAAAAATTGTGTATGTAGGAGATCTTGGCCCCACTAGAAAGAAAAGAAAAGAAAAAAAATGTAATTCTAGGGGTCAACCTGATAGTGCACCCAGTTGAGTGCTCATGTTATGGTACAAAAGGAACCAGGTTTAAGCTCCTGGTCCCCACCTGCAATAGGAAGCTTCACAAGCAGTGAAGCAGTGCAACAAGTATCTTTCACCATTTATTTTTTAATTTTTAATTACATTTATTTATTTATTATTAGAGATAAATTAAGATGGGAGAGGAGAGAAGGAAAAAAGAGGGAGATACCTATAGCACTACTTCACCACTTGTGAAGCTTTTCCCCTGCATGTGGGGGTCAGGGGCTTGAACCTGGATCTTTGAATGCTATAAAGTGTGCTGTTAACCAGGTGTACCTTTTTCTTTCTATCTCCCATTTCACTCTCAATTTCCTCTGTCTCTATAAGCAAAAGAAAGAAGAAATAGGTCTGGGAGTGGCAGGTTCATCATAAAGGCACCTAACTCCAGCAGTACAATAAATTTGATAGCAATAAAAAAATAATAATAGGTGTCTACAAAATACTCATTTTTATTGCTACCAGAGTTAATCACTGGAGCTCAGTGCCTGCATCACACACTCCCCCCCCCATAAAAATGATTTAAAAAATCAATAATAATAATAATGCAGTTCAAAATTCTTTTTTTCAGATTTTTTCTTTTGAAATTATTTATTTATTATTGGATAAAGACAGAAATTGAGAGGGGGGGGACAGAGAGTGAAAGAGCTAGAGACTCACCTGCGGTCCTGCTTCACCACTCATGCTATCCTCCTGCAAGTAGGGACCAGAGGCTTGAACCTAGGTCTTTGCACACTATAATAAGTGCATTTAACCAAGTGTGCCACCACCTGGCCCCAATTCTAAAATTCTATGCTATGAAGATACCTTTTATCCTTTACATTAGGAAATTCAGAAAGATGCAAACACAGCCTCATATATTTATACAACTATAGATATTATCAACCATACACTAAAACTGATTGTTTTGACTCTTGTCCAATATTTAAATGAAGTCTTGTAGTCTACTCAATAATAGCTAAGAGAGGGGGTTAAAAAATGATGTCATGAGAAAAAGGAGAAAAGTGGTTTCCTCTAGCTGTTGAGTCATCGTTGCAGGCATCAATTACTAGCAATAACATTGATGGCAAAAGTAAGGAAGGAAGGAGAAGAGAAATTGTTGTTTTTTATGTTGTTTTTGACAGGCTGGCTTCACGGGCGGGTAACAGACGACCCAGGACTCATGGCTGGGTTGTACACAGTATCTCTTTATTCATGCAGGACATCCATGCAGGACGCAGGGCAATCTATCCCAAGCTAAGCTAAACTAAAAACTACAATCTTGTCCTTATAAATATACTAGCCCAGTAGGGTGGGAACAGGATGCTACGCAGAGAGGGTGGAGAGAAAAGTGACTGGTGAAAATCAGGGTATGACAAGGAGAGGGGGCGGAGCAGGTGAGAATTCTACCACTAAACCACCAATGCCCTGGAGGGAAGGTGGTGCTTTTTAACAGAGTTTATGTAAATAGAATGAAGTGGTTATGTAAATAGAATAGTGTTAAGCAGGGGGGATTTAAACCAAATGAAACAGAAGGGGTTTTTAAAAGCATACCAACAAGAAATAAAGAAAGAGAGAAATAAAGAAAAGAAATAGAGAAGAGAAAGAAATAAAGAAAAGGTCAGGGACTGGGGAGACAGTATAATGTTTATCTTACTTTGGGTTCTGAGGTCCCAAATTCAATCCTGAGTACTTGCCATAAACCAGAGCTGAGCAGGGCTCTAGTCTCTCTCTCTCATTCTCTCTCATTTTCTAACTCTTACTCCTTACATATTCCTGTGTATCTCTCACTAAAATGAATAAATATAATTTTTTAAAAGGTGTAAAAAATAGAGATGGTCAGATATTAACTTATTAATTGATGTCAAGAAATAGAAAGCCACTAATGATTTCTACATTTCAATGTTAGTTGGTTTGACTCTTTGTTCCTCTCTCATTGACCTTAATTTTGATCTGTCTGAAAGTTCTTGCAGAATTGCACTATCAGAATTAGTATGCTATTTGTGCCTCTATATGTTGCTTTTCTCTACTAAAATCTAAAAATTTAAGAGTTTCCATAATAAAAGTAAAAGAAAATTCTAAAGTTCAGAGGCATTATGAAAGTGTTTCGAGATGTGGAAATTCAGTATCATAATTCTTACATATGGAAAGCATCCTGTAAGGCCTGATTCTTTATCTTCAGCTTGAGAACATACCTCCTATGAATTTCTAAATATAGAAGAAATAACATTTGCCATTCTAACATTTCAGCCTGTTAACGTGGCAAAAAAAAAAAAAAAAGATGTTAAAATATATCACAGCATGTTCAGGAAATTGTTTAGTCCACCTACTGTTTCTCACCCCCTATACCAAGATGAATCATATGCCTTGGTAAAAATTGGCAATGACAAGCATAGAAAACAGAGCCAGATATTTAGGTCGAAGAGATAGTGGTTTGTCAAGGTAATGAGGAGGCCAGACAAATTTAAGTGGAAATCTGTGTTTGCATGTCAACAGGTCTGAAGAAATCAGGGTAGATTATGATAAAGTGAAGTCAAACAGAAATCATGCATGCAAGTGAGAATTACAAAGATCCAAATTCCTAAGGGGGCAAAGTAACAAGCAAATGGGGGCATTTAAATATCTCCCTTGGCTGTAAGAGAACAATTATAGCAACAAAGTAACCTAAATTGTGAAGGATCAGGATATCCACCAAGGAACCTTAATCCTGGGGATTATGGGTTTTAGGACCAGATACACTTGGGTTCAAAGTTTGACCCCATCAATTAAGAAGACAATGACTTGGAGCTAGATGTTTAACCTTACTATAAAATGTATTGTCTTCCCTCAGGACTTTTGTAAGGAGGAAATGAAATAATTTAAGCCACTGCTTAATAATCAATGCCTGAGCCATGACAAGCGTTTAATAAAACTGCGATAATAATCATTAGGCATGAGCCTTCCATATAGTTCCTGCAATAATTTCAACTTCTTAGGGCAGATGAGAGAAGCTGAACTTTGAGGATCCAGTCAAAAGAGAATTAAAGGACTGACCTTGATTAGATTTACCTTCATGACTAAATTAGTACCATGACCATCATAGTAACTAGTAACTTAATAGACATACTAAACAGTACTGTAAATATTATCAGCTACACATTGCCTGACAATGCAACTTAATACAGACAAATATTAGATGAAGTGTTATAGTATAGTTGAGGTGCATTAGAAAATAATAGCACTCCAGGTTCCAGATGCTACCATGATGCCAACCAGACTTCCCTGGGCAGAGGACCCCACCAATATGTCCTGGAGCCCTGCTTCCCCAGAGCCCTGCCCCCACTAGGGAAACAGAGAGACAGGCTGGGAGTATGGATCAATTTGCCAAAGCCCAAGTTCAGCGAGGAAGCAATTACAGAAGCCAGACCTTCCATCTTCTGCACCCCATAATGATCCTGAGTCCATACTCCTAGAGGGTTAAAGACTAGAAAAGCTGGGAGTGGGCGGTAGCCAGCGGATTAAGTTTACGTGGCACTAAGCACAAGGACAGGCATAAGGATCCTGGTTCCAGCTTCCAGCTTTCCACCTGCAGGGGAATCCCTTCACAGCCAGTGAAGCTGGTCTGCAGGTGTCTATCTTTCTCTCCCCCCTCTCTGTCTTCCTCTCCTCTCTCCATTTCTCTCTGTCCTATATAACAACAACTGATGACGACATCATTAACAACAGTAACTACAACGATATAAAACAAGGACAACGAAAGGGAAAATAAAAAATGAATAGGAAAGCTATCAGGGGAGGGGATGGGATATGAAGTTCTGGTGGTGGGAATTGTGTAGAATTGTACCCCTCTTATTTATTCTGTTTTTTTTGGTCAGTGTTTCCTTCTTATAAATAAAAATTAAAAAAAAACAATATCACAGGGTCAGTCTGTAGTGCACCAGGTTAAGTGCACACATTACAGTGCATGAGGACCCAGGTTCAGGACCATGGTCCCCACCTGCAGGGGGGAAAGTTTTCCCTTCCCCCTCAGTTTCTGGCTGTTTATCCAATAAATAAATAAAGATAGTAAAAAAATTAAGTTTAAAATAAAGAAAATAATATCACAACTTCTAATTTGTTTTGAAAAGCCCCATTAATTGCTGCTAGAGTTCATCTAAGGAAAATAAATGAGAGGGAAATTGTGTAATGATGTAGGGATTTTAAGATCAACTTAAGTAGTGAAGGTAATATTGAAAATAACCTTATGGTATGAAAGTATCTTTCCACAGCTCTAAACCTATTTCAGATTATTTGTGCTGGATTATATCCTCTTTCTAAGTCATTACAGAGTCACTTGTCTGATCCCTGAATCATGAGAACATTATGACTAGCATTGTTGCTGCCATAGATGTATTTTTAAATACCTGTTAAGAAATAAAGCACAATTATAATGTGCATTACTCATGTAAGTATTCTATTCACATTCATTCACATATCATTGATTTTGCAACGTGATAACTTTTTTATATCAGTTATAAATCTTACTTCCGTTCACAATGTAAGAAAAGGAAACTAAACTTCCCAGATAGTCTGTAATGTTTTCCTGTGTAATTAACACCTCCTTCACAGTTGTGGGTGCCAGTCAAGGCCCTGTCTGTCTCCTCTTTCTTGACATTTCCTTGATACCTTCTCCAAGCTGTTCCGAGGGCTAAGTGTGTGCTAAATACACACAAGGGATCAGGGATATATTTGAGAGGTATTATATTAGCAAGGTCTGCAATTTAGAGACTACTTACACATATGTCTCCTCTTGGGCTTGGAGTCTGCATACCACCTTTATTTAAGTCCAGTTATTGCTTTAACCTTGTCTTCATCATCATCCTCCTCATCAAAACCATCTGTCAGATAAGTACCAGTGATTCATTATTCACATTCTTCCCTGCTTAATGCTTCTGGAGGACAAGTGTTTATAAATCAAGTGGCTAATTTAAGATACATGTGCTTTCATACTGCAAGTCATCCTGGCAGCATCAAGTTGTTTTTTTTTTTTTCAGGTTATTTTTACTGTTGAAAATGTCTGGATGTCATTTATTTAAATAGTCTTGTATTTCTTTTCTTTCTGTCTTTTTCTCCCTCAATCTTGATAATGATGGCACTCTGTGGCCTTAGGTACAGCAAACACAAATGGGCAAACTAATAAAAACAATTCAGATAGGGAGTAGGGTGGTAGCACAATGGGTTAAGCACGGGTGGCGCAAATTGCAAGGCTCGGCTTGGCTTAAAGATCCCAGTTCAAGCCCCTGGCTCCCCACTTGCAGGAGAGTCACTTCATAGATGGTGAAGCAGGTCTGCAGGAGTCTATCTCTTCCCCTCTCTGTCTTCCCTTCCTCTCTCCATTTCTCTCTGTCCTATCCAACAACAATGACATCAATAATAAATACAATAAAACAACAAGGACAACAAAAGAGAATAAATAATAAATAAATATTAAAAAATAAATCTTAAAAATTCAAATAAAGCCCCATTGTTGAACTATGACTTTATTTTAATTTTTAATTTTTTAAATATTTATTTATTTCCTTTTGTTGCCCTTGTTTTATTGCTATAGTTGTTGTTGTTATTGATGTTGTCGTTGTTGGATAGGACAGAGAGAAATGGAGGGAGGAGGGGAAAATAGAGAAGGGGAGAGAAAGATAGACACCAGCAGACCTGCTTCACCGCTTGTGAAGTGACCCCCCTGTAGATGGGGAGCTGGGGGCTGGAACCTGGATCTTTACGCCAGTCCTTGTATTTTGTGTCACATGCGCTTAAACAGCTGTGCTACCACCCGACTCCATATATATATATGTATTAAATATATATATATATATATATATATATATATATATATATATATATATATTTTTTTTGCCACCATGGTTATGGCTGGAGCTCAGTGTCTGCATGACTCCACCACTCTTCCTTATGGCTACATTTTCTTCTTCTTTCTTCTATCTTTTCTCTCTTTCTCTATTTCTCTCTACTTTTCTCTTTATTTTTTGATAGAGATGAAAGACAGACAGAGATGAGGAGATAGAGACAGGAAGGAGAGATGCTCATTGGTCATGAGACTTCACCCCTGAAAATGGAGGCTATAAACTTGAACACAGGTCCTTGATCGTGGCAATATGTGTGCTCTACCAAGAGAGCCACCACCTGACTCCTTTTAAATAATTTTATTGAAGGATAACATACATTCAGAAAAATATATGTGACATAAGAGTAGCTTGATTTTTAACAAATTGAACACACTCATGTAACCTGCACACAGTTAAGAATCAAACAAAAAGGAGTCACTTCACAAGCAGTGAAGCAGGTCTGCATGTTTCTATTGTTCTCTCCCCCTTTGTGTCTTCCCCTCCTCTCCCCATTTCTCTCTGTCACCACCTACAGGATGAGGGGGGAGTAGGTGAAATTGTACTGCAGGTGTCTCTCTCCATGTCTCTCCCTTTCTTCTCAATTTTTTTCTGTCTCTAATGAATGAATCAATAAATAATTTACTTTTAGATTTTTAAAAATATATAACACACACATACACAATATGTACTTGTTTTATTTTAATGAGAGAGAGAGAGGCCAGAGTACTGCTCAGCTCTGGCTTATGGTGGTGAAGAGAACTGAACCTGGGACTTTGGAGTCTCAAACATAAAAGTGTTTTTGCATAACTATTGTGATGTCTTCCCAGTCTCCCTTCTTTTTTTAAGCTAGAGAAGCATGAATGAGGAGAGAGAAAATAAAAGAGACCACAGGGGAAAAAAATAAAATAAAAGAGACCACAGGACCAAAGTCTTCATTTTTGTGGGGGCTGGCTTCTAGTTTGGTTGTGCCTTTATAACAATTTGTAAGATATGCTTATTTATTATAAGGAGAATTAGGTATGAGGGAGAGAGCCATAACACTGTTCAGTTCTAGCACAAGGTGATGCTAGGAATTGAACCTGTGGCTCTCAGGTCTTAAGCGTGTATTCACCAGGCAGACCTATCTCCTTAGTTTAGTTTGTTCCAGTTGTATTGGCTTATTAGTAATTATTAATAATCTTTATATATCCCACACATGATCCTTGCTCAAATAATAAAACCATCACTACTAAAACTACTATTATTTCTTAATAATAGAATTTTATCTTTCCCTAATACCTTTAAGTGAAAAGAGAAAAGGTCTTTTGGAAGAATTAGTAACTGTAAACCAATAATATTCAGAGTATCTGAGGGCCCTAGGGGTGGGAGAGAGAAAAGGATTAATTCCTGGAGAGAAGAAAGATGAAGTTTGGAGAGATCTTGAAAACTATTCTATTGCAGAAACCACGGCCTGCAGTAGTTGTGAGAGATCCTGGAGCTTCCATCCGTTTCTCATCCATTCATTCTTCTGCTCTATCCTATCAGAGCCCCTCACTCTATAGGTGACTAAGACTTGAAACTTTATTATCTTTATTTATTTGATAGAGACAGTCAGATATCAAGAGAGAAGAGGGAGATAGAGAGGAAGAGAAACAGAGAGACACCTGCAGACCTACTTCACCACTTGTGAAGCTTTCCCCCTACAGGTGGGGACTTGGGGCTTGAACCCAGGACCTTACACATTGTAACATGTGTGCTCAACCAAGTGCACCGCCACCAGTCTGAAACTTGGGATTTTATAACCTGTTCTTAATATATATTTGCTATTATGTTGACTATACTACTTTGTAAAGCATATCTAAACATTACCAAAATCTGCTTTAAGATTTTACTAGAAACTCAAGCCTAGAAATCACATTTATAATGAAAATATGCTGGCTAGAGTGATTTGTACATGATATGTTACCATAATTTTATAACTCTGGAAAATATTTTCCAACATTTCCACTCTTAGCAAGGATCCATAAACAAAATCAACATTCCCCTTGCATTCTTCTAGCATACACATCAATACACTCTGACAATTGCAAGACTGACTTAAATGATCGTGTAAATTATCAGTGATATGCAAGATATTGGATGCTTGCCCATGTCATACTGAATCATGCATGCTTTTTATTTGTCATCTTAACACCTGGCAATGTTACGTTATAATAGCTGACACTGGTTTGTCTTAAACATTAACTCTGTGAGAAAAGTTGATCAATAGTTTCATTTCCCTGCTTCCTAACCAAATCATTAAACATGTCTCCTTTTGAGAGGAAAAAGTACACTAAAGTTGGTCCCTGTGGTTGAAATTTACCTCAGCATAAAGAATGGCTCACTTACTTTGATGGCAGTGATTTAGTTTCTTTTGAATTGATAAATTATAATCTTTCATTTCTAAGTAAACTTTCTACCATGGATTAATTCTCAAGGGCTAATTGAATTACAGTTACTAAAACACATGATATATTTATTTTCTGAATGTGAAAACTGCAAGGCTAGAAGATGGTGTACATGTGTACAACTTTTGTTAAATATGGACGTATTAAATCAGTACAATATGAAAATATTAAATAATTACAATATGGAAGTATTAATTCATTAATTCATTACAATCATAAAAAGGTACTACAATGTTCTGATCTTTAAAGGAGAAGGTATATGAGAACACCACTAATTATATTTTAATGAAAATTTTAAAAATCTGTTATGAAGATGTTAGCTAGAATTATTTATGAGAGCAACTGTCATATTTACATGAAGTCCTTGAGGGTTTTCAATTTATGTGCCTTCTACAACAGTGGAAGCATTTCTCACTTAATCACAGTGTTTATTTGTTTATTGAATTACTTACCTCCTGAAATCTACTGTTCTGCATCAATTGGCATTCGACTTCATATTCTACTCCAAACACAAAGGAAAAGTAGAAGATAAAATAAAATGCCTGCCAATTGAGGAGAAGAAAATTAGTAAATGAAATTAGTTTTTCTGTTTATTCCTAAAAAAAAAAAAAACTTTCTGGCTTATGCTTATAGTTATTCCCTAAAAGTATTAGAATATCAATCTAACATTTTTACTTTTTTAAAAATGTTTTTACTTATTTATCCCCTTTTGTTGCCCTTGTTGTTTTATTGTTGTAGTTATTATGTCGTCATTGGATAGGACAGAGAGAAATGGAGAGAGGAGGGGAAGAGAGAGAGGGAGAGAAAGATAGACAGACACCTGCAGACCTGCTTTACTGCTTGTGAAATGACTCCCCTGCAGGTGGGGAGCCGGGGACTCGAACTGGGACCCTTATGCCAGTCCTTGTGCTTTGCACCACGTGCGCTTAACCCACTGCAATACTGTTCAACTCCCTAATATTTTCACTTTTTAAGTAACAACAAAACTTTTAGTTGACTTATAAGACACCCTCCCAAATTAAAGAGTTAAATAATAGGCTCAGTACAACATTATAGCTGTGATAAAGCTTAGAAAGATGCTTTTCAGACCTTTGTGAAGCTAAGAATTACCTGAAGTGGTATTAAAATGCAGATCCATGGATCTCATCTACATAAATTCTAAACTAGTGAGTTTAGAATGAAGCCCAAGAATGTGCTTTATTTATTTTCAAGTAATTCCCATAAAATTAGAGCTCAGATCATTCTTTGAGAAACAACTTGGGATATGTACACTTATTATTGTAACAGGATACATAGAATCATCAGATTAAAAAATACCAATTTAGGTCATCTTTTGGATAGTTTATATCATTTAATAGAGTATCAAGGTATATATACCACAGCTTTCTCAGCCAATAGCCACAGACCCTTTGGAATATAACTAAAATATGCCTACTAGCTATTTACAAAATGAGACCACCCCCAACTCTTCATATTCACTATTCCAGTCTTTAGGTTCATGATTAATCAACAATTTGTTTGGCTTTGTATGCTAACTCTTTTCAGCCACCAGGTTCCAGATGCTAGCAAGATGCCAACCAGACTTTCCTGTACTGACAACCCCACAAATGTGTTCTGGAGCTCTGATTCCCCAGAACTCCACCCCACTAGGGAAAAAGAGAGGCAGGCTGGGAGTATGGATCGACCTGGCAATGCCCACGTTCAGCGGGGAAGCAATTCTAGAAACCAGACCTTCCACCTTCTGCATCCCACAATGACCTTGGGTCCATACTCCCAGGGGGTTAAAGAATAGGAAAGCTATCGGGAGGAGGAGATAGGATACGGAGGTCTGGTGGTGGGAATTTTGTAGAGTTGAACCCCTCTTATCCTTTGGTTTTGTCAGTGTTTCCTTTTTATAAATTAAAAAGAAAAAGAATATCAAGGTATAGAGGACAAACTTAAGATCAACTTATTCCAAGCACTATTTTTCCCATCTTGATGGTAAAAAACTAGAAATATATTTTTCTCTGTTGACTTCTAAGGTTATGTTGACTGTGAATTTTTTATGGTCTTAATTTTTTTTTAGTAATATCTTGGACTACAATGGAATCATAGTGTATATTACCTGTTTCTCTTTTATTTTTAGGGAAGACGAGGAAAACCAGGTCCTCCAGGAAAACCAGGACCTCCAGGACCACCTGTGAGTAAAAAATAGGGTGACCTATTCTTTGGAAAGTCCCTCTAGAATAAAATTCCTTAACTATAACTCTGTCTATATACCTCTTTGGTTAAAATTCTTTACCAGTTTCATTTTACTTCAGGATGAATTTCTTATCTTCTGCATACCATTTTGAGAACTTCATCATTTCTCTTTACTTGATTTTGCCCATGTCTATGTCCTTCTTTTATAGTCTGCAATATAATCTGTAATCTGTGTCTTAATCTTCTTTTGTAATGATGTTCCCTTATTATCTCAAAAAAAAAGCCTTCCTTTTCACATATTCTTCAGAGGTCTATGTAAGTTTCCAACTATAATCATAACTCAGTTGAACATTACCCCCCCATATCCTTAGCCAGTGCTCTCAGCATGTGAAATGTTATCCTCCATGAACCTTTAAATCTTATAACATCTACAGGTACTATATATTGCTTTGCAATCAGTATTAGCCTTATTGGCCTGCCCAAAGCTCTGATTTGTGTCTTAATTATGTTTACTCACCACGGGGTAGTCCACTTTCTAGTATTCAGGGTGTGATTATCAATTATCTAATAACTAATAATGAATATATTTCATAAATAAGATAGCAGACAGAAAATCAGTGAAATTTTAAAGATCAGAATTACCTGACACCACTAGAGGACTTCACACTTAGCACCATAGGAATTGCTTATGGTACCAGTCATGTGCCCAAAAAAGTCATCTGCTTTCCCTGTATTAATTTCATTTCATCCACTTTAGTCATTCAAGTGAATTGTTGTTGCTCAGTAATGTACTGGTGCCAATTGGCACTGATTATAAAAACAAGTAAGGAAAAAGAGGTCCAAATTGGCTATCCTGGAATTCAGTCTTTAAAGAAATCAGCTTTGTTGATCTTTAGTTCAGGTTGTCTAGCAAAACAGAACAGAGAATACGTAAGATTTTCGGTGGTTGTGCTATAGTGAAGAAAAGCCTGTGAATGCTGACAGGCAAGATTAGGTCTTGTAGCTTCCAAACATGTGATGCTTCTTTCAAGACAGAATAATTGTTGTCTCAAAGGAGGAGTTTGAATGATGAAGGCCTTTATGACAAGCTTGCCGAATGTCTAGAAGAGGATTATTCCAAATTCTAGAATGAATTCTCAACTATAGGTCAGATGAGTTTACTGAAGAGTTTAGAAGAGTAAGAAATACAACTGTAATAAAAGATGATGCATAATATTTAATTCCATAGCTATTAATTTATTGCTAAACTATTAGAGGAGATAGGCACTTATTTTATTTGAGTTGCACAATTTAAGTTAAAATTATCTGAGTCTAATGTACAGTATTTGTTAAATCCTGAGCATGCAATGTCGTTTTCGACGGGTTATGTTGTTTTTGCCGGGCTGGCTTCATGGGCAGGTAACAGACAGGGACTCATAGTTGAGCTGTAGGCAGTATCTCTTTATTCATGCAGGACGCAGCACAATCTAAGCCGAGCTGAGCTAAACTAAAGGTAAAGTACTACTCACAATGCTGTCTTTATATATACTTGCCAAGTAAGGTGGAAACAGGATGTGACATAGAGAGGGTGGAGAGAAAAGTGACTGGTGAAAATCAGAGTGTGACAAAGAAGGGATCAGGGTGTGACAAGGAGGGGGTGGAGCAGGTGAGAATCCTATCACTGAACCACAAATGCCCTGGAGGGAGGTGGAACTTGTTAACAGTGGTTATGTAAATAGAATAGTGTTAAGCAGGGGGGATTTAAACCAAATGAAACAGAAAGGGTCTCATGCATACCAACAATGCAATATTTATCTTGTATGCTCAGGATTTTAAAAAAAGGTGTCTATTACGTTTTCATACAAAATGCCAATTTGTTTACATTTAAAAATAGGGAAAATATCTCTGCCAAAAAGAAACTGATTTTTATTCCTTGATCAGTTATTGTTTTAAGGAGACATATGATTATGCAAAAGACTTTTATGCCTGAGGCTCTGTAGTGCTGGGTTCAATCCCCAGCACTACTATAAGCCAGAGTTGAGCAGTGCTCTAGCTTTTCTCTCTGTGTATCTTTCTCTCTGTCTCTCTCATTAAAAAATAAATAAAAGGGAGTTGGGCTGTAGCGCAGCGGGTTAAGCACAGGTGGCGCAAAGCACAAGGACCGGCATAAGGATCCCGGTTCGAACCCCGGCTCCCCACCTGCAGGGGAGTCGCTTCACAGGCGGTGAAACAGGTCTGCAGGTGTCTATCTTTCTCTCCCTCTCTCTGTCATCCCCTCCTCTCTCCGTTTCTCTCTGTCCTATCCAACAACGACAACAATAATAACTACAACAATAAAACAACAAGGGCAACAAAAGGGAATAAATAAATTTAAAATAAATAAATAAATAAATAAATAAAAATTAAAAAAGAAATAAAATGTGTCAGATCATACCATCAGCTGTTCCTCTTTGAGAATTGTGGTTTATAGAACCTCTTGTCTTTTTTTATTCTGGAAAAATCCCTCTAACTGACTAAAATATCTTCTCTCTAATACAAGTATTGTCAAATTTTTTTCTTGAAGTATAGTTTTTATCAGCTTTTGCATATTTTTAAGTTATTCACGTGATACTTTCATTTGTTTCCACACATACCAGCATTCTGAAAAAAAAATCTTGTGACGTACCTACTCATGTTTACAGAATTCTTGAGGGAAACATTGAAAGGGAAGATAAAATTAGCTGGTTTCTCAGAAATTCCTTTGCTGCCATTGATTAGTTTTTTCTCAACATTTTTAGCAAGAAAACCATTATTTTGCGACTGTAGAAATGAACAGTCTTTGAAATCACCCCTTTCAAGATACTATTAATATTTTAAGAAAAGAAATTCATGCAAAGATTGTTCCTAATTCACATTGTGTAAAAGTTTTGTAAGCATTTATTTAATGTGTATAATGCACCTTGCTAAGAGTTGAACTTGCATAAGCGAATTACATCTGCTTTCTAGGTATTCAAATTTAAGTCTCAGAAATATAATTAAACAAGATAATTCAGTAAATATAATACTAAGGGTGGAATTAACAACTGAAGCATCAAGACTGAGTCTTGTAAAAGCAAACAAACAAAAAATCCTGCCAGTGCAACAATATACATTAACCCAACAAACAATATGTAAAACTATATTTCCAATCACAGAAAGATAGACCGTGTAAATTCCACTTATACAAGATTTCTAAAATAATCAAACTGTGTAGAAGAAATAGGCATGTGTTATCCAGTCAATGATTATAAAGTTTTATTTACTCAAATTTTGTAATTATAGAAACCAATATAGTGCCCTAGTTGACAAGAAAATATTGTACATATCAAAGTTTTTGAAAGAGTAGATCTCATGTTTGGAGTTCTTATTGTGCTTGCACTCATACACACATATTCACATTCATACACAGAAAAACTAATAGACACAATGAAACTCTGTCAAATATTGGTTATGTCAGTTATCTTTAATTTCAGGTGTTTACATGTGTCCAAACTCATCGTATTAAGTATGTGCAGTCCATTCTGTAACAATCATACTTCAATAATGCTGTTTTAAAATGAGTTCAATAAAGCATATAGAGAGGAAGAACCAAGCAAGATAAGTTGTTGATTAAAGGAAACGGTCTGAATAATAGCAGAGTGCTTAATCTCTGGAGAGTAGGGACAGCCTAGTAGCCCAGGTAGTTCTGAGTCATAGACCTCTAAACCAGCACTGATGAAGCAGTCCCAGTCAGGATCCTGGCAAATCTCATGTGAAGCTTTGCAAGTCATGCAAAACTACAAAATTTTATGAACAGTTTTAAGTGATCAGTTCTTTGACCAGATTTCATTACAAGGTCACTCTAGTGGCACAATGTAGTTTATATGTTGAAAGAGTATGATTTATTGCTGCTATTGTACATTTTCTATTTTAAAAGTACTAACAATATTTTTATCTATGGGAAGGTGTCCCTGTTTATCCTTCTTCATTTACAGGCATTTTTAAAATAAAAATGTTGCTGCTGTTGTTGGTTTTAATTTATTTTTCTGTCTCAACATTGTACACTCATGAGATGAACCCTATTTCGCAGCAGGAAGAAATAAGAGAAATAAAGAATTGTTGATTAGGCTAAAATCCTTCTGACTGAAATTGGGTTATGGTATATGACTTACCCTGTTCATTTGCATGTAAGATTCCCAGAGCACATGTTAGAATTTGTGACAATATAAGATATTTTTCAGATTAATTTTATTTATCTTATCAGACAATAGTCAAATAATAATGTCTTTTAAATGACTTTTTAGTAATGTCTTTTAAATGACTGAAGAGTTAGAGTTCATGATGTCTAAAAAAAAAACAAGATATAGGGGCTAATAAGAGATGAATCTTCAGGTAATCATATACTTTACTCAGTTTCCTCAAGAAAATGTACTTTCCTTTGAGACTTTATATATAAGTATTCTTTTTCCCTTTTACAACTCACAAGCTAGTGTATTATGTATATTCACAGAGCTGTGCATATATAGCCACTATCAAATCCCAGAACACTTTCATCACTTCAAAAAGAATCACTAAACATAGCAGTCACTTCCCATTTGATCATCTTCCTTGACAACCACCAATCTCCTTTCTATTTATATTGATTTGCTATCTGAACCTTTCGTATAAATGGAATCATATAATTTGTGGTCTTTTAGCATTCTTTATTGCAAAGAAGTCATTAAGTAAAGCTGTCCTGTATTGATAATGCCTGCAAATATAGTAGGATTGTGATTGAGACTGATTTTTTTAGAGCCAAAGCATGAGAACACTAAGCATCTTGCTAGGGAAGTAAATAATACTAACTTCTGAGGAGACAGATTTAGAAGAGAGAGGGATGGTTTTGGTACTCCATTGCCCATTCATTATGTAATCCTTACAATTATGTGGAAATTATATTGATTTTATGTTGAGATGTTGAGAAATGTCAGGTAATTTACCTAAGACCATACAAGTTTGGTTATATATACATACGTGTGTGTGTGTGTGTGTGTGTGTGTGTGTAATTTAATGATGTGAAGTAAATCTAACATTTTCTTTTTTTATTGTGGGGATTGATAGCTTACAGTTGACATTTCTCAGATTTCTGCAAAACACTCTAACTTATCTGCACCTAGGTCCTCCTTTGCCATTGTGCACCAGCACCTGAGCCCTCATTCCCCCTCCCCAGTTCTTTACTTTGGTGCAATACACAAAATCCAGTCCAAGTAATTCTGCTTTGTCTTCCCCTTTCTGTTCTTATTTCTCAGTTTCTGTCTATGATTGAGATCACCCCATATTCATCTTCTTCTCTCTGGCTTATCTCACTTAACATGATTCCTTCAAGCTCCATCCAAGATGGGATGAAGAAAGTGATAGCATCATCTTTAAAAAATTTTTTAAATTTATTTAACTTTATTTTAATGCTTTACAGACCACACAAGTTTAATGGAGAAACAAAAACTAAAACCCAGGGATTGATCCCTAACTCTCCCTCTATTCTACTAGACTACAAGTGTGAAATAAAAGTCTTTCTGACTTTTGAATCAAAAAGTCCTTTGACTAGGATTGGCCTTACTTAAAACTTCATCTACATGACATGATCTGATTTTCCCATTGTAACTCATAGTGCTATAATACTCAGGACAAAAGGATATAATATAAGAAATCTATGAGGGGACGGGGGTAGACAGCAATGGTTATGCTAAGGTACTTTCATGCCTGAGGCTCCAAAGTTTCAGTTCAGTCACCTGAACCACAATATGCTAGAGCTGCACAATGCTCTGATTAAACAAAACAAAACAAAAGTAATCTATGAGGAAGTTAATCTTCTCAGTATTAAGTCTCTGAGTAATTCATGGATAGTTCATGTTTCCATTACCCTCTCTGTAAATTTGAAATTATAGTATCTGCTTCATCTGTCTCCCATAGGTGATGGGGTGGATATAATGCCATGCTTATGTTATAATTTTCTTGAAAATGTAAAGCACTAAGTGCAACTTAAATTTAGATAGTAGAGATTGTTTTGGATTTGTAATTAAACTGCTAAATTGAAAGATCACATATTCTTTTTTTTAATTTTTTTATATTTATTTATTTATTCCCTTTTGTTGTCCTTGTTTTATTGTTGTAGTTATTATTGATGCCATTATTGTTGGATAGGACAGAGAGAAATGGAGAGAGGAGGGGAAGACAGAGAGGGGGAGAGAAAGATAGACTCCTGCAGACCTGCTTCACTGCCTGTGAAGCGACTCCCCTGCAGGTGGGGAGCCGATCCTTATGCCGTCCTCGCGCTTTACGCCACGTGTGCTTAACCTGCTGCGCTACTGCCCGACACCCAGATCACATATTATATATGTGGAAAATTTTTTCTAGACATATAAATAAACTCATAATAATATGCAAAAGTCACTCCAATCAAGTAAAAATAACAACCAGATGTAAGTAGTCAATCATGATTTTTCTTCTATGAAATACAGCCTTTTCCTAGCTTGTGGGTCTTCATCCATGATGGGGGATTTTGCATTTTATTAGTTGTGATATCATTTAAGTTTTGACTATTATGTTTCACATTCTCAATAAAGATTCTCTCTTTCTGTAAAGCTTTTCAATTATCTGAGTAGCACAAACAATGAAAAATAGGGTCTTGTGTAATAATAATGAGGCTTGGAAAAAATCTCAAGACTTGAAATTTCAAAGTATTTTGGTTCTTAGTTCCTTTAGAATAGAGAGGAAAACAGCTGGAAATGAGGCGGAGCAGTAGGGAAGGCAAGAGAATTTAGCTAATGAGCCATTAAAAGAAGTATGTATTAGCCCACCCATTTGACATTAACTTTACTCTCATTCATCTTTACTGTAAAAAGTGTTTATTAAAAATCACATTAATTTTAAAATGTATTATTCTGTCTGTTACAGGCAAAGCTCTTGATCTCCTTTCTTTTTTTTTTTTGCTGGTATTGTTTTTGTGCATTGTTTTATTATTCCAGCATGAGATTTGAGCAGTGGGCTCAAATGTGTCACATTTCAGTGCATAGCAATTTATGTTGAAAATGGAAATTCACAAAATTTGTAACATGAGGCAGCAGCTCCCTCTACTGTTTTTAGCAAAGATCTAGTCCCTGAATAACATTTCATAGTCCTTTGGAGGATGTCAAAATCATGGACAGTGCTCAGTTTTTTGAAGGTTAATATAAGTCTACATTTTTTTAGTATTTATTTTCAGGATTTTTAAATTATGTATTTTATTTTAAGCCATATTTTGCTTGTGGATAGCACTGATTTACAATATTGTAACATTACAGGACACCAATTTGGATTTTACTTAGCAAAATAAGTAGAGGTGAAAGACAGCTACAAAATGTTTTCACTTGTGTGAAATCTATACAAATGGTACACATGAATTAGCTAAAAAAAATCAAAGCAAATCAAACAAACAAAAAAAGCAGAAGCAAACAAACTATCTCTAAGACTCTGTGAGAACTATGATGATTATTGTTGGGAGGGTGGAAGCACAGAACTTTAATGATGGGTGCAGTGTGGAATTATATATTTTAAATACAAACATTATTTCACTGTCAGTCATCAATATTCACTGCATGCTCTTTTGAAACAAAAACTAAGCACACAGATTGCTACAAATCTGATTTATTTTAAAATCACAGATAAAAGTCAGTGTTAATTTTGTGAGAGTTGTTTCCAATGATATCTGCTCTTTTTCTAAAGAAATGTTATTTAAATTGTATAATTTTATTCTGCTTATACTTTCTTTTAATTACAATGCAGAAAACATTCTTTCACTTATAATGTAGGAGTCATTCAAATAATTCTGAACATAAGTTTACAGTGTTTATGTATTTAGTTAAAATATAAAATGAGTGTGGGATTAAATCAATTTAAGAGCTACTTACTGATATCTACCATGTGTCATTCACTGCTATAAACATTTAGTGTACCATGATTTTTAAAACTAAATTATACAGCGCACAAGGACCCAGTTTCAAGCTCCTGGTCCTCACCTGCAGGGGGAAAGCTTCACAAGTGGTTAAGCAGTGCTGCAGGTGTCTCTTTGTCTCTCTGTCTCTCTACCTGCATCTCCTCTCAAGTTCTTTGCCTCAATCCAATAATAAATAAATATTTATTTAAAAAACTAAATTAAAAATGATTAAATTATGGATAGATAACATATCACACTCTAATGTAATGTAAGGAGCAATAGCTAATAGCAATCCAATAGACAGACAAAGAAATTTCAGTTTTGTATGAGGAGTGGTGGGAGAATGATCTGGGTACTGTAAGAATGATTTGGAAAAAAGAGTTTCTCTAGTTAAGATGATCCAGGTTGCATTTCTCAGCATCTGGGTACTTGAGTAGGAGCTAGCATGTGGGAGTTAGAACAGGAAACTCCTGGGGTGAAGAACTCTGAAAATTACCTGGAGGTCTAGTCTGTCCAGCTCTTCAATTAGTTCTCTTGTTTCTTTGTTGATTCTCTGCTTAGTTGATCTAAGAGTGAGAGTGGGGTGTTGAAGTCTCCTACTATTACTGTGTTACTATTGATGTATTTCTATAGTTCTTTCAGTAAGTGTCTGCTGTATTTAGATGGGCTCTCACTAGGTGCATATATGTTAATAATTGTTAAATCTTCTTGGTTAATTGATCCTCTGAACAATATGCCTATCTTTTATTATTTTATCTGGAAGGATAAGGAACTGAAGTGAAAAACAGCATAATATATTCAATAAGCAGAAAGAGTAAAGAAAGGAGCTATGAGAAGAAAGCTGTGCCTGAAAGGGCTTTGCAGATGAGTGACTTTCATCATACAGGACTATATGTGGTGGGGATGGAGAGACAGTAAGAGACTGAGGAAATGGTTAACCAGTCACACTCCCTTTTGTAAGTGTCATGATGTTCATTTTTGTCTAAGGTGGTTAGATTTTCATTTTGTTTGGGAAATTATTGTTCCAACAAATAAGAGCACTATCATTTTAACATCTGATTTACATGGACTATGCACAGAGTTATTTGCTGAATAAAAAGTGACAAACCTTTGATATAGGCCCAGTTAATTTGTCTTGAATCAAGAGGATACCCTACTCTTACTTAAACATAAAGACTTTAATCACATAAAAATTAGTCTTTTCTTTTCTCTTTGCTACTAAGATTGGCACTAGGGCTCAGTGCCTACGTGACTCCACCATTTGTTTTACTTTCCACTAGATAGTAAAAGAAAGAGATAAAGAGGGAAAGAGAAGCAGAGAGTAGAGACATTGTAGCACCCTCCCCCACGACTCTTGAAGCTTCTCCCCTGCGAGAACACCCATGTGGTGGTCCAGGTCTCAAATCCAGGACCTTATGCATGGTAGCATGTACATTCTAACCAGGTGAGCTACCTGTTGGTCAAATCTTTCTTTTAAAGATTTACCTATTAATGAGAGAAAGGAAGAAAGAGAACAAAAGCATCACTCTGACATGTAAGATGGAAAGTACAACACTTTATCTATTGACCCACTTACTGAGCTACAAATCAGTCTTTTCTTTTTCCTCATAGTTAAACCCACATTGGGCTAAGTTTTGAGTTAGATGAAAACAGTTACAGTAGATGAAAAAAAAATATATATCCATAGAAGTAGTGCCTTTCCACACCAACATTCCATTATCACTTCCCTAGCTTTAAAAAAAATGTATTTTATTTATTTCATGGGAGAGAAGAGAGGCCAAAGCCTCACTTTGGCATATGTGGTGCTGGATATAATACTTCAGACCTCATTCTCACAGTAGGAACATTTACTATTGTACTACTAACTCTCCTGACACTACTAGCCCTATTTTTAAATATTTATTTGCTTACTTACTTACTTGGATAAAAAAGAGAAATTAAGAAGGAAGAGAGGGAAAGAGAAAGAGAGACAGAGAGACAGAGAGAGAGAGAGAGAGAGACTCCTGCAGCACTGCTTCATTGCTCATAAAGTTCCCACTGCAAGTGTGTACTGGGGGCTTGAACCTGGCTCCTTGTGGATTAACATGTTTACTCAACCACCGCCTAGCCACTGTAGCCCCTCTAGCCATAATTTTTATGCCTTTCTCCTCAACATTATTTACCATGCACTGAAAACTCATAAAAGAAAATTAGTGTTTTCAGCATATAGTAAGGGCCACATCTGAAGTTAGTACCCCACATTTTGGAGTGATGAATAAAGCAGATGACCAAAGAAAAGTCTGATTAAAACATGTGATTACTTGTTGAAACACCTGTTAGCTTCTTTGTGCATTTTGAAACTCATCATGTCTCAAATAAAAACCAATTCATATTCTTAACATTCCATCCAGAATCCTTGAACTGATTAGGGTTTTGTCATGTTTCTCAGTTTTCCTTTCAGCAAAAGAGTGTTATTCTCTTCAGTCTATTAAATGACTAAAGGTATGTACTATAATGATAACATCTTTAGAGAAAATGAGCCTAACCATTTATTTGAATCAATGAGAATAATAATTTAATTTCTTAATAAAAATAAGATGACTTCATCAGATTTAAAAATAAAGACACTTAAGATGGATAAAATGGAGACATGGTCAGTTAATCATTTTCACCACCACTTGTCTCCTCTAGGGTCATGGTTCCAGACAAAACAGCTGTTGCTAAAAATTGTTAAAATTCCAAGTGTCACCTTGTGTGGTCACAGAATAAGTAGACATGAATGTAAGGCATCTGGATATCAGATTGAGAACTTTTAAGCTGGCACTTTAGTTTGATTTCCTAATTACTTCTCTTTTTTCCCTATATGAAAATAGTAGAGGGACATTATGAACCACTTTCCAACTTCCTAAATATTTTACTAATTATTGTTTTATATGGAGAAAGAGGATTTTATATTATTATGGCTATTGACTTTCAGTTTATCATATTATCAAAATCAGCTACTAAGACAGCCAAGATAACATATATTATATCTAGGAATGGTGGGACAGAATATTTGAAAATTTTTATTCAGGGTCACCAAACTTCTTAGTTGGGACCACTTACCTATTCTTTGTAGTGGATAAGCATTAAATAAGTCTAGCAAATCTGACTTTTGAATAGATATTCAGGGGGCCAGGTGGTGGCTCTCCTGGTTGAGCGCACATTACAATGCTCAAGGACCTAAGTTCAAGCCCCCGGTGCCCACCTGCAGGGGGAAAACTTGGCAAGTGGGGAAACAGGTCTGCAAAGTGACTCTCTGTCTCTCTTCCTCTCTATCTCCCTCTTCCCTGTTGATTTCTAATTGCCTCTATCTGATAAATAAATAAAGATAATTTTTAAAAATTTTAAAAAGAAAATATTCAGAAAAGAAAGTCAAAAAATTTTATAAGGACAAAAGGATGATTTCCCAAATAATATTTCTTCCCTCTGATTTATGGTGGTATGAGGGACTGAATTTGGAACTTTAAAGCCTCAGGCAAGAACATTTTTTTTGCATAACTATTATGCTATTTCCCCTGCCCCAAATAATCTTATAGTTTGTTTTGGGTAATATTGTAGGTGAACAAAAACCTGCCACCTCACCCAAAGTATATCTTTGATGAAGGTTAATTGTATACAAGGGACAGTAAAACAGAATGAAGATTATATATGAGGAAATGGCCTCTCCTAAGGAAAAAAAGCTAATTAGTGAAGAAGGCAGAACTTTAGTCCATATGCCTTTGCTGTATTGTCTCCTTTAGTGTAACTCTCCACACTGACCCTCTTTTACCTCTTTCCAGATCCTTGATGTTAATTAAACTATTTTTAAAGATGGTATCTAGGGCTAAATGGTAAAATTTCCAGTTTTCTCTGATGTGTGTAGGAAGTATACTTATTATTATTATTATTATTATTAAATTTCTTTTCACTTTTACTCTAATTAGTCTGCCTCATGCTTATTTGCTTGTCTAGTCTCTCAGGAATCCAGAGTTTTGATTTCTCTACCCTAACAATATATTTTTCAACAATTTTCAAAGGCATCTCAAAGGTAAGACTGAAAAGAATTATGCCACTAGAAAAGCAACACATTTTCAATATTATCTAGGGGGCTATGGAAGGAAATCTGGTAGAAAATAAGACTTCAGGGATTTTCAGCTACTTCTGTATTTTCATTAAAAAGTAATAAAAATTCTAAAGTAGATATGGCAAAATCATTAGCATCTAACATTAGATTGTAGATTCATAAGAATTTATGGTAATGTTTTCTATACTTTTCAGCACATTCCAATATGCCTCATTTATGGTTAAAAAACAGGAAAACAATCCTAAAATCCAATGTGATTAGTAAATATTAATGCCAGTTATTTTTTTCTCTGGCCTGGACTATCTTACCTCTCACCTCATATTGTTTGTAGGAAAGAAAGAACCCTTTATTGCCTATGTTCAAGATGAAAATGAAGAGGAAAATCTCCCCAAAATAAAATCTAGCAATTTATCATTTTGATTTTTTTCCCTAAATTATCTAGAATATTCCCCAACTATTCAAATTGTACATGTGCTCTTGGCTTTCTTGGCTTTTGTGTAAACAGGCAGTATATTAAACCAGTGTCATCAGTCTGGTTATCTTAAATCCCAGCAGTTTGCCTTGGAAATGGCAATTCCTCTGCACAGAAGACATTGTCATTCAACCAACACCTTTAAAGAGAGTGAATGTTATCACTTAATTACAGTAAACAGAAACTCAAGGCATTTGTAGGTGCAGGTTATATAAGCCAATCTACCTCCTGATTTGGGTGGCATATTGAAAGATTCCTGAGGTCAAATAAAAGAGGAAGAAGCACAGTTGTTCTCCATAAGTTTGTGTTGCTGATAAGTTTTTTTTTTTTGGGGGGGGAAGTCAGTAGACCCAAATAATCTGTTTTCCATATCCTCATCCTTACTAGTCTTCATGTCCCGTGGCTTTTATCACATTGCACTGGGTTAATGATGTTACTTCTGTGGATTGGCGGGGCACTCTCAAGATTCCTGCTGCTCCTTATATTGCAGGGAAGAAGCTGACAAATACATATTTTTTTCCTTTTTGTGGGGCATACTGTGAAGATATGAGTATGAAACATTTTATGGATGGATAAACAAGATGGCAACATTAGGGAAGAAATCTTTCTCTCTCTCTCTTTTTTTCTTTCCTAACCATCATACCATGGAAATCAGTCAGTAGTGACTCACTATGACAGTCATATAGTGAGTTTTGTGCCAAATAGATTGCTTTGTTCCATGAGATCCAAGAAAATAATCATCTTTGAAAAACGATTCTTTTTTCCTCTGGAAAATAAAGTGTTAAAAACTTAAGAGCTTCATAGCATAATTTAGAAAATCTGCTTTTATGAAATGGGTTAATTATACCCATTGAATAAGTTTTCTATCACAGTCTCATCCTCCCACTCCTGTTCTGAAATGACAAGTAAAACCAGGGACTGTGCAATTTTGGAAAACAATCAGGTCACATATTGAGTATTTTGCTTATTCATACAACCATAAACTGCCTATGCTTGAGTTCCCTCAATTACACAGCTCAGTATGCAGGCCAGAAGAGACAATCCCAGCTCAAGTGAGCACTTCCTGGAATACACAGAGGAATAAATTTGAAAAATGTCCAAAGTGACAGATGTGAAAAATTCTCACTCAAGATCTAGAAGCTGCCTTTGCTGCAGTTCCTCACCTGTTAATCACACTGCTTCTGAACCAGGGATGCTGGCAATATCTTATACTGAAACACCTAGGAACTATCATTCAATGTATGGTACCAGTATTTGCCAATGGGGCAAAGATATATGTGGAGGGAGTGTATGTGTGTATGTGTGGGGGGAGGTGGAGAGGTTTTGACTTGAGATGAGAGGTTTTGACTGAGATGAGGTTTTGACTGAGATGAGATCATGGATCACCATGCTCCTCAGCATTTCCAGAGAATCGACCAAGATTGAGTATCTGACTTCACTTTTTAAAAAATTTTTTTATTTACTTATTTATTCCCTTTTGTTGCCCTTATTTCTTTTTATTATTATAGTTACTATTGTTGTCATCATTGTTAGATAGGACAGAGAGAAATGGAGACAGGAGGGAAGACAGAGAGAGGGAGAGAAAGACACCTGCAGACTTGCTTCACCGCCTGTGAAGCGACTTCCCTGCAGATGGGGAGCCGGGGGGTAGAACCCTTACACTTTACATCACGGGCGCTTAACCTGCTGAGCTACCGCCCGACTCCCCTGACTGTTGACTTCTAACCAAACTGCTACTGATTTTTTAAAGGAAGCCCTCCAAAGATGACTTTGATAAATGCTTACATCAGTGTGGTGTTGTATCATTTAAATCTTTCAGATTCACAGAATGCTAATACACAAATCTCTCTGCTACAACAAGCCTTATTTAAAAGGCATTTCATTTTCCTTACCAAGTATGACAACTTTCCCATGACTGTATATTACAGTTTTATGCTTATAAGATCTTCTGCCTGTCAAACTCAACCCCAAGCAATATTATCCTCATGGATAGCTAGTCCCTCTCCTGCCATTTTAATTTTCTTTTTTTTCTTCCAACTCAGAAATTTTTAATTGTTAACCATTATTTGGTATCATGTGAACTTCAAATATTATTTATGATGCTGAGTTTTTTCCATTTCCCTCTCTAAAATTTCTCTCCTTATCTCTAACTTATGCTCCACCCAAGATTTTAACATATTTTTCTGTCTACATGAATTACCTCTCCCTTATACTTATTCTTCCCTTTCTAGCCACTTTCTTTATGGTCTCTTCTGGTCATTTAAATATTTGAAAGTATGTTAACTATACTATGCCTGAGAGCTTTCTTCACTTAACCAGAGTTAACTCTACATTTCACTATGGAATCTTGTGATCTTTGGCTCTTGAATGTGCTGCTTGTTTTTTTTTGACCAGCTGGATGATGATTGATTTTTTTTTTTGTTCCCCACTATATGTCATCCATATCACTGTGAGTTATATAAAGAATAGAGTTAAAAGACCAAAGCTGTGACATAAGGCTGACTTGGGTTGAAGTCTAGACTTGTTTACTGATTGTGTGACTTTGGGTAAGATAGTTAAGTTTCTATTGTATATAAAATAAATGTAAGGTCTGCCTCACTGATTTCTGTAAGAGTAAAATGCAGATACTACTTTCAAGATGACTATTTTTATTTGTGAATATTACTGTGATTATACCATTTTATCACTTTCTGCCATCTTCTCATTATTTTTGTCTCCCTTGCCCAAGATTTAGCACAGTGGTTACAATTTCTAAAGCAAAAGAGTGGATCCTTTTCCCAATATTTTCATACTCATCCTTACTTAACTATTTTTCTATTCACTTCTTTTATCACTTTATTTGGGGGTTAGTGGCTTATAATACAGTTGTTGACACATTTTTCACCTTCCTATGAAAGCTGTCTGTAGAACAGTCTCATCACCAACATATGCATTTTTCCGTCATCATGTTCCTGGACCCTAAGGCCCTTCCTCAGAGTCATTTACTATTCACTTTGTTCCTCTCTTTTCAATTTTCTTCTTTAACATAAACTTCATCCATGTAAGAGTATAGGGGTGTGTGTGTGTGTACACACGTGTGTAAAATCATCATTCAGAAAAATTCACTGGATCCCCTTTTCAGTATGATTGAAAATATCTGTGCCTTTGTGTTTTCACTAAGTGCATAATATATGTCTTTCTGGATAACTTGTCTTGAGTTTCCCATAAGCATATTCCTATTTGAATCCCCCTTCATATAACCAAACTTTATAAATTTATAGTTTAATACACAATAAATAGCTCCATTTCTCAGACTCCTGTGCCAAAAAGTGAAAGCACTAGACCAGACAGTGGTTTAAACAAAATAGTAGAAACATTCTCAGAAAAATAATCTCTCACAAAATTACAGCCATTTACTTATATAATTAAAGCCTAAGCTACACTGAACATTGTTTCATTGAGAGAAAATATTTAATACAAATAAAAGAATCTGTGTTTAAAAGAAAATGAAATTGACTTTCTAAATGCTTTCTATCTAAAGAGTATCATTGATTTTTTTTTTTTCTCCACAGAGTTAGAATACAGCTGTTAGGATACAACCTGCATCATGTTGTAATTCTGTTTCTTTTTTTTTTTAAAGACCATTCTTTTCTGTATAACTGGAGCTCACTGTAGGTTTGTAGTCAATTATTTAGCCAGATTATTAGCTTACTCTCAACCTGTTGCTCCTATCTTCTGTTGAGTTTAGAAGTAGCAAGCCCTCTGCTCTGTTAACTGCCATTTCTAATGAAAACTGAATGAAACAAGCAAGAAATTCACTTTCCTCTCAACATTTTTCTTATAAAACAGTGATTTTTATTGAATTTATCAAATAATTGGGAAGCTACTATAAGCCGCATTTTATCTTATATTAAAATGAAAACATTAAAACTACTTGGCTTCAAGAAAAATTTTTAAAATTTTTATTCATTTATTATCGTCTAGAGATAGAGTGAAATTGAGAAGGAAAGGGGTGATAGAGAGGGACAGAGACAGAGACACCTTCAGCCCTGCTTCACCACTTGTGAACCTTTTCCCATGCAGGTGGAAACGAGAGGCTGTAATCTGGGTCCTTATGCATTGTAATGTGAGCACTTTACGAGGTGTGCTACCGCCTGACCCCCTTCAAAAAATTTGTATCCCAGAGGTCAGGCGGTAGTGCAGCAGGTTAAGCACTCATGGCGCAAAGCACAAGGACCAGCATAGGGCTCCTGGTTCGAGCCCCTGGCTTCCCACTTGTTGGGTGGGTGGGGTCACTTCAAGAGCAGTGAAGCAGGTCTGCAGGTGTCTATCTTTCTCTCCCCCCTCTGTCTTCCCCTCCTCTCTCCATTTCTCTCTGTCCTATCCTATCACAGCAATAATAATAACCACCACAACAACAAAAAAACAACCAGGCAACAAAATGAAAAAATAGCCTTCAGGAGCAGTGGATTTGTGGTGCAGGCACTGAGCCCCAGCAATAACCCTGGAGGCAAAAAAATAATGTATCCCAACTAAAAAGACAAACATGTACACAAGACAATATATCAACTATCTGTATCAATGTATTTTATCAGGTTACATGTAATGTATTCTCTAAGTGGCTACATATAAAAGAAAACTCATTTTGGCATTAGCTTTTCCAGTCATTACTGTATGTTGAAATATGTTCCGTATTACCATTTCTATAAATGAATTTAGGCTTCCTAGTAATATTTTTTAATACCGCAGGAAAAATAATTACTGATCTCTGCCTTTTTCTACAAGCTATTACAAAATTGGAAACGTTTCTTGAAAATTACCCCAAATGACTTTCCAATTATGAACTTGTCATCTGTTCTTATAGCAAGCATTTTTTAGCCTGCTTTGAGGAGAACTGATTAGTAGAAATTTCTTTGAAAAGATATTTGATATTTCAAAGGTTGTTACTGAAGTTAATTGGAAACCCACAGGGCCAAAGGCAGTTGTGTGTATAGCCTGAAAAAAATATATATATATGTATTTGTGAATCTTGAAAGAAGCTCCTAATAAGAGATTGAAGAGCTATGGAGCATGAAGATAAGTGGCACCCAGATGGCTCAAGGAGGCTTAGTCAGCAGTTACTAAGACCTAAAGGATGCTTTTAGAGAAAAATGAGAAAGCGAAATAATTCAGGAGAAAGAATCAGTGAGGGTTGCAAGTAGTTGACAAAGAAACTATGGGAATTTCAATCCACACTATTTAGTGTATACTAAAACTGGATTTTAAAAAAAAGATTTCTTTCCCAAATATAGTAAAAACTAGGGGCAGAATGCAAAGGGTAAAAGTAGAGTTCCATTGTGTATATATGCCATGAGTATACTGTAAGCCATTAGCCTCAGAATTAAAAAAAAAAAGTAGAGTTTTAAGTATACTATATGAACTGGCTGAAACGTGAAATTATTATAAGATGCTGACTATGGAAATTTGGGTTTCAAAAGATATTTTTTCTCATCATTTATGTTTTGGAAATCTGTAGCCAAAACTGAAATGTACTGAGGGAATGTTGATGCAACTAGCTCATTATTCTCACATTATGCATCAGATGATGCTGGTGGTAGACCTCATGATAATTATTTTTTATACCTCTATAAAAATACTAGCTAGAAAATACTTTTAACTATTGTATAAACTATACCCCCCCCAGTTTAAATGTGGTTATAATTCATTTTATTACACCAAGTATGTATAATTCTTTGGTAGGAAGCATCAGAATCTCTATCCATACTAGGTTGATAAAATTCCCTAGTAATTACCATTGGGTTCTGAACCAGTGTTTCTCCTTGGAGTTCATGAATTTTTTTTTTTAAGTGCACTATAATGATGTACTTCCAGTGCCCCACATCTCCCATTCAACTAGCGTAACATAGTTGCACAGTGCTTTCAGTATAGCCATTTTGTGGATTACTATCTTCTTTTTTTTAATTTAAGAAAGGAGACATTAACAAAACCGTAGGATAGGAGGGGTACAACTTCACACAATTCCCACCACCCAATCTCCTTATCGCATCCCCTCCCCTGATAGCTTTCCCACTCTATCCCTCTGGGAGTATGGACCCAGGGTCTTTGTGGATTGCAGAAGGTGGAAGGTCTGGCTGCTGTAATTGCTTCCCAGCTGAACATGGGCTTTGACTGGTTGATCTATACTCCCAGTCTGCCTCTCCTTTTCCCTAGTAGGTTGGGGCTCTGGGGAAGCTGAGCTCCAGGACATATTGGTGGGGTCATCAGTCCAGGGATGTCTGGTTGGCATCATGCTGGCATCCGGAACCTGATGTATTACTATCTTGAGACATGTTGTTCATTAGCCTTCAACCTGTTTTTTTCTAGTTGAGTTCCTAAGAGTTTTATACTTCTGTGCTTTGCTCAGCCTAGGCCAGTTAATCACCTCTTTGATGGCTTCTTTTAAATGCAAACTTCAGACAAAGTGACCAGAAATGCCCTGGGGCATCTTCTAATACTATGTGATTCCTGAGATTTGTCACTTAGCATCTTCTTTCTTGGTGTTGATTGATAGTCTGTAAGACTGACAGCACTTTTTAAACTTAGAAATGAATGACTCTTTGAATCTTCTCCAATCATGCTTGATGCCAGGAGAGAAAACAGAAAAATTGCACATCTCTTAGGGATGTAGCTAAAAGATAGCCATCAATTCAACACCTCAGAGTATATGTTGTTTTTCTAACAGTAAACAGAAAGCTTCTCTTGACATTTAGATACATAGTGTTTCTCACTGTTCAACATGCTTAGTTTGACTGAGGTTGTTTCTGACAGTTTCAAGACAGTCTAGTGAGCCATTGCTATCCTGTAGTCTCTGAAGAGATAGACCCCCTGAGGACTCTGTATTGGTGTCTCCTTTCAGTCACTGCAGGGGTTCTGCAGTCCTCTGGGAGAATCTGTGTAAAGTATTGCATGCATGGTAGACTGATAGCTATACTTCTTTGTTACACAAACTTGAAGTTCATTACCAAAAGTATCCCAGTGACAAGATAGAAATTTCATCACACATTGCTCATCAGGAGTTAAATAGTAAGAGACTAAAACCTGAGATCAGCCCCATTTGGGGCACACTTTTGTTGCTATGCCATTTTACTGGAAGAAAAGAACATTTGAAAATTTGAATATAGTATCTATAGCTTTATCTTGTAGATATCTGAGCTGTATTATTCTTCTTTTTTTCTCTTGGCTGGTGAGTCTACCCAGTGAGCTATGCTCTTGTCATTGTTCCTATTTTATAATTTTTTCCAAATCATTTTATTGAGGAGGAGATAACTGTTTACAGTGCAGTTGTTGACAGATGCATACAATTTCTCTTTCCCCCATGATAGGTGTCTGCAGAACACTCTCACTTCCAACTGGTCCTTTTCCATCATCATGCACTAGGATTATAATATCCTTGTCAACTTTCCATATCACCTCTTCTTCCAGAGTCCTTTGGTGTGGTGCGATATACCCCATGCCGTTCAAGTTTCACTTTGTGTTTTCCCTTTCTTTCCTTTTCTTCCTTCCTTCCTTTCTTTCTTTTTTAAAATTTATTTATTTATTCCCTTTTTTTGCCCTTGTCGTTTTATTGTTGTTGTTATTGATGTCGTTGTTGTTGGATAGGGCAGAGAGAAATGGAAAGAGGAGGGGAAGACAGAGAGGGGGAGAGAAAGATAGACACCTGCAGGCCTGCTTCACCACCTGTGAAACAACTCCCCTGCAGGTGGGGAACCAGAGGCTTGAACCAAGATCCTTACTCTGATACTTGTGCTATTTTTTTTTTCTTGGTGTTTTCCCTTTCTATCCTTATGCTTAAGTTCTACCTATAAATGAGATCATTCAGTCCTCCTCCTAGAAATTTTGGCTTATCTCACTTATTATTCCTTTGAGATCTATCCAAGATAAGCCAGAAGAGATGACTTCATCATTTTAAACAACTGGCTAGTATTCTATTGTGTATATATACTACAACTTCCTTAGCCACTCAGCTGTCGTTGGGCATCTGGGTTGCCTCCAAGTTCGGACTATTATGAATTGTGCTGCTATGAACATAAGTGTACGGAGATTTCTTCATAAATAATCCCCAGGAGAGAAATTTCTGAGTCATAGGGTAGACCTATGTCTAATATTCTGAGATATCTTCAGGCTGGTTTTGTGTGTGTGTGTGTGTGTGTGTGTGTGTTTGTGTGTGTGTATGTGCAAAGGGCTGGACCAAGCTATGCAATATAGTGTACAACTAGCAGTGTAGAAGGTTTTTTTTTCCCCTACATCCTTGCTAATAGTTGGTGTTTATATCCTTCCTGATATATGACATTCTCACAAGAATAAAGTGGTATCTCATTGTTTACATTTTTCTGAAAATTTATTTGCATTTATTTTTAATTTACATTTTATTTGCATTTCTTTTTAAATACTGTTTTTTTTGCTATGTTTTTATTTTTCTTTTTATTTACAATTCTCTGACAATCAGGACTTTGAGTGTTTTCTTATATATCTGTTAGCCCTCTAGATCTCTTTAGTGAAAATTCTACCCATTTCCTCTCCCTATTTTTTAATGAGAATCTTTTTTGTTGATGAATTTAGTGAGTTCTTTCATATATATTTTGTATGTTTACTGTCATTAGCCCTTTACGGCATGTAATATCTTCTCTTATCCTTTAGAATATTTTTCTATTTTAGTGATGTTTTGTTTGCTGTGCAGAGGCTTTCATTTGATGTAATCTCATTGGTTTATTGTTTTAATTTTTGCTTTTGTCTTCCTTATTGCTGAATTTGAGTCTTTAAAGACTTTTCCAAAACAAACATCATGAATTGTTCTGCCAGTGTCTTTTCCTATCTGTTGGTTTCCAACCTAATGTTTATGTCTTTGAACCATTTGAATATGACTTTTTTGTATAGTGATAAATGTATAGTTTTGTGTATAGTGTATTGTGTATAGTGATAAGTGCTTCATTCTTCTGCATATTCAATTCAATTTTCCCAACACCATTTGTTGAAAAGACTCTCCTATCTCTATTCAATGCTTTGTATTTCTGTGTCAAAAATTAGTTGTCCACAGGTGTGTAACCTTATTTTTGGAGCCAGGTAGGACCCCAGAATCACTTGGGAGAGAAATATTCATGGTGAATCATCACAAGGCACTAAGATTCCACTTGCAGATGCAGTTTAATCTAGAGCAGGGATTTCCTATTGTAACTGTAAATTCTGGTTAACAGGATCATGTCAACCCAAGAGTGGCTGTCAGAATTCTATAACAATCTAGAGAATACATCCTTGTTTTCCTTGAAGAAGCAATGATCTTTACCAGTCCTGAGTTAGACTGGCAATGGGCATTGCAGAAACAACAGAGCTTATGCCCAGGGCTACAAGTTGGGAGTACATTCTGGATGGCTGGCATCTGGTAGGGATAGTGAGGCACTAGGGGCTTCTGAGGTAGTGGAGTGTACTATGGATGTGGACACTCCATGCTGCTAGAACCACACAGAGTCTAAGGCAGCAGTGGGTTGTTCCAGCATGACTAGAAGGATTCACAGGGCATGAGAGACACATGGTAGGTGGGGCCCTGGGATGGATAGTGGCCCATAATATCTGGGCAGGAAGTATGGAAGGGCACACTGAGGCTGGGAAAGCATAGCTTCCATGGGCCAGGGCACACAGGGGAACCCAGGATAGACAATACCTGGAATGACGCTACGCAGGATGTGCTTAGTGTGGTACATGGGTACTAGAAGGACATTGATTAGGCATTGCATATGGCACATGGCAGACTCTGGGATGATGTAGCATGCTTGGAAAGGTGTGGTTGGGCAAGTGAGGTTACTCGTAATGGCTGAGCAAGACACACAGAGAGGCATGGCCGAAATGGGAAGCCATGGAGAAGCCTGACAGGGATAGGTTGTAAAAGCAGGGCCAATCCTTTGGATACTGGAAAGGGTGTGCTGGAGTCAGGAAAGTGTACTATGGCACGATGGACTCCAGGACTGGGCAGCAGGCCTGGGAAGTCATCATGTTCTCTGGGAAGGGCAAGAGGCCCGGTCAAGTGGATGAGATGTCCAGAGAAGCACCTTGAGGCAGGAATGCACGGAGCAACACTGAGGGTAGGGGTTCACTATGGGATGGAGCAGCAGGCCTGGGGAAATGAGGTGGAAAAATTGAGCCTGATAGCACATTGTCACATGGAGACATTCCCTGGATGCCAGGGGTTTTTAGGATTGGAAAGATTCATGAGCCATTGGAGCAGGCATGGTGGGGGGCTGGAATCTACAGGTGCCAGAATTCTGAAAGATTTATCAAAAGTAAACTGCAGAGGGGCAAGTCATAGGCAGCAAGGCAATGGTGCCTAACATAGCAGGAAAACAGGATAGTTATATCTTGAAACTGCTGAGAGAGAGAGAGAGAGAGAGAGAGAGAGAGAGAGAGAGTCAACTAGCAAGTAGCACTCTGGGAACTGTGAGGCTGGAGCTCAGGTGGCTCTGCAGCAGGGTGGACTCTGACAGGAAATTTGGTTTGCTTAATTTCTCTGAGAATTCAAAAGGGCTGCCTGTGTTTTCAGTAGCCCTGTACCCTTAGTGCAAGGGCACCATGCCCTGAGCAAGACAAATCAGTACCTGTCTTGCAATTGTTTTTTTCTCCTCTGCTGGGTTACATGTGTTTCTTTTCCTCTGCCTTTAGGTTTTCTGTGTTCCAAGAACTGTTTCTATGTCTTTTTGTTCCTGGAGCTTCACATAGCTGTAGCTTTTGTTGCCATGGTTTTGCAGAGAACAATCCTGGGACTGCTAGCCAGGATTGCTAGCCACTGTCTTAGATCTTCCCCCAGTATTGTTTTTAGAGGAAAAAACTACACTAAGTTCTCCCGCTCCACCTCCAGTAGTATACTTAGTACAGGATCAGGATTTTGAATAATAAATACAGTGTTATAAAATTCAGATAGTTAACGTTCTTCAGGCAGTCTGTAAAAGATCAGACCCAGTTCTCACCTACTTTTTATTTTTATTCACACCGCTATCTTTGCCATGCCATGCAACCCCTACCACACCGTCAGTGTTTTTGCTTCTTTATCTTTATTGTTTGCTGTCAGTCACCACTTCTTTTTATCTCTGAACCACTTTCTCTTACAGAAACTACAAGTAAATTGTGTGTGGCAGGGGGCTCTTTGTGGGAAGTTATTTGTTAAATTCAGGCATGATTTTCCAATCATATGTTGAGAGACTATATGAAGATAGATGGAAAATGTAAGAAATAGAGAGGCTTTTCTCTGATCTATATTAGGACTATATCTAAAGTCAAAATACTTGTCTTCCCCTCTCCTATACCCAAGCACAGTCTGACACATCAGGAAATCTAGTATAACTGTCGATTTTTTTTCACTTTCAGTATGGTATGAGTGATCACCAAGTATTCTCTGTGGTCTAGTTAGTATGAAAAATTAATTACTGAAAAACATTTTGTGCTGATAATATGCTTTCAAGATATTATGTTATCAGAAAAGTCATGACACATTTTTTTGCATAGAAAAAAATATGTTATGAGGGCACATCTGGTTGACTGCACATGTTACAATACACAAGGACCCAGGTTTGAGCCCCCCAGTCTCCACCTGCAGGGGGAAAGCTTTACAAGTGGTGAAGCAGTGCTTCAACAGTCTCTCTCTCTTTCTCTACTGTCTCTCTCCTTCTTTCTCTCTCTCTTTTTTTTTTTGTTGCCTACTTAGTTATTGTTGGGGTTTGGTGCCTGCACTAGAATCCACCACTTTTGGTGACCATCTTTTTTCCATTGTTTTTGTTGCTATTATTATTATTATTTTGGTTTTGCTGCTGTTGTTGGATAGAACAGAGAGAAACTGAGAGAGGAGGGGAAGACAGAGTAGAGGAAAGAAAGATAAAGACCTGAAGACCTGTTTCACTGCTTATGAAGTGACCCCCCTGTAGGTGGGGAGCCAAGAGCTCCAACCAGGATCATTGTGCCATTTCTTGCATTTCTCACCATATGTGCTTAACCTGGTGCACCATTGCCAGGTCCCACAAGAGTCTCTCTTTCTCTCTCCCTCCCTATCTCCCCCTACCCTCTCCATTTCTGTCTTTTAAAAAAAGAAAAAAGAAAAATACATCATGATTTTTCCAACAACCCAATAGTTGATAGAGTAGATGAGAACTGAGATGAGATTGGGCCCAGATTGCCTATGTCAAATACTAGCCATGCCATTAATTAGTATTTTGAACTAGGGCCAGTAGCAATTTCTGACCCCCATTTTTGTGTATCTTTGAGCTGGAAGTAGTCATAGTTTGCACCTCCTGTGGTCACTGAGCCATTTACTGAGTTAATCTATATAAATTTTCTAGTTATAATGCCTGCCACACAGTAAACGCCGTATCAGTGTTTGCTATTATAATTTCATTGATTCTTTAACTCTATTTGAGAGACTATATTATTAATTTTATTATATATTAGCAAGTCCTAATAAGTAGGATTCTAATTTTTTAATATTTATTTATTCACTTTTGTTGTCCTTGTTGTTTTTTATTGTTGTTGTACTTATTATTGTTGTTATTAGATAGGACAGAGAAAAATGGAGAGAGGAAGGGCAGAGGGGGAGCGAAAGATAGACAGACACCTGCAGACCTGCTTCACTGCTTGTGAAGCTACTCCCCTGCAGGTGGGGAGCTGGGGGCGCAAACTGGGATCCTTACGCAGATCCTTGTGCTTCACGCCATGTGCACTTAACCTGCTGAGCTACCGCCCAACTCCCAGGATTCTAATTTTTAACTATTGTATGTAATGTATGAAGCTAAATTTACCCACTGTATCACTATATTTTTAATCTAATTGGGCATGTTATCAACAAATTACATTCACCATTTGCTAGAAACCTACTATACATTTATTCCTAAGCTACCTATTGATGCTACTACATATTATGTTTAAAATTTCTCCTCATTTCACTCCTTAAACATTTTCAGAAGGGTTAAAGGTATACAGACTTTTAGGTCTTCTGAGCTTCAAGAATGAATTCTTATTTTGTGTCTTCTTAGCTAGAGAACTTGTGCAGCAAACTCCAGCTCACTGATTGTTTTCCTCATTACTTTATCTAACATAGAATACTTTACAAAAAGCTGGCTGATGAAAAATAGATAATGCCATGACAATTTTTTTCCCTGACAATAGTCCTGTTTTTATTTCAACTAGGTAACAACATCGTTTGTCTTTCCAATCATTGCTGGCTCTGTTACTTGTGAGGCCTATTATTTTTCTCAAGAGTTACACCAACAGGATTCCAGGCATCCATCACCACATCTTTGTGTCTTCTGCATTTTGTGGCACAATGCAAAGGTTTCATATTAGAAGAGATTTTCAATCACAAGCCCATTATCAGGAATACCTGTCACAAATGTTAACTAATATTAATGTTTTTCAGTGTATCTCAGATTTTACTTACATCAGTGAATGTAGCTAGCAATTGATCTTTAAATCTTTTTCTTCATGTTTCAAAGATTCCATTCCCCCTTTTTATAAAAAAAAAAAGTAATATATGTGTTACAAAGATGTTTAATTTGGTTACTCAAATGCATTCTGTGTTTCATCTCTTGAAGCAAAGATGTAAATAATTTTGCCATTGTGATATTTCCTTTTTTCCCATCTCTAAAGATTGGATTTAATGTGCAACCTCTTATTATATTTTAGCATAACTGAATATATCTTGAATATATAACTAATATATATGTAACTGATTATATCAATTGGCTTGAATGTTTTGATATAAAATAATGCTAAACTTTGTTATCTTCCAAGTATGAAGGAAAAGTAAAAATCTTTTCACACATTTAGAAACTGAAGGGATTCACCACGAAGAATCCTGCCTTGCATGTATTACTGAGAGGAGTCCCACATAAAAGGAAGAAGCAAAAGAATTTCAACTTTTTTTTTTTTAGTGATTTAATAATGATTGAGGGAGTCAGGCAGTAGCACAGCTGGTTAAATGCAGGTGGCACAAACTGCAAGGACTGGTATAAGGATCCAGTTTGAGCTCCTGGCTCCCCACCTGCAGGGGAGTCGCTTCATAAGCAGTGAAGCAAGTCTGCAGGTGTCTATCTTTCTGTCCCCCTCTCTGTCTTCCTCTCCTCTCTTCATTTCTCTCTGTCCTATCCAACAATGATGACATCAACAACAACAATAATAACTACAACAATAAAACAACAAGGGCAACAAAAAGGGAATAAATAAATAAATATTTAAAATATTTTTTAAAATAATGATTGACAATATTGTAGGATAAGAGGGGTATAATTCCATACAGTTCCTAACACCAGAATTTCCTATAACCTCCCCTCCACTGGAAGGGTCCCTAGTCTTTATTCCTCTGTGAGTATGAAGCAAAAATTTTTATGGGGTGCAGAAGTTGGGAGTTCTGGCTTCTGTAATTGCTTCTCTGCTGAGCATGGGTGTTGGCAGGTCGATCCATACGCTCAGCCTATTTCTAGCTTTCCCAATTGGGCTTGGGGTCTGGAGAGGTGGGATTCCAGCCACATTGGTGAGGTCATCAGCCCAGGGAAGTCAGTTTGGAATCATGGTAGCATCTGCAGCTTGTTGGCTAAAAAGCAGAACAAACTGTTTAACAATCAGTAACATAAAGGTAAAAATAAAGCAGATGAAATCTGGGGTCTTTATGTTGGAAGAAGCAAGAAAGTCTATTTTAGGTATATTCTAAGGGGCCAAGACTTTGCTAATTTTTGCCTGAGCCCCACAGATAACATGCAGGTTGGCTAAAAGTATTGACTGGGGCCAACCTGACTTCCTTGGTTAGAGAACCCCACCAGTATGTCCTGGAACCCCACCTCTCCAGAGTCCTGCCTCACTAGAGAAAGAGAGAGACAAGCTGGGAGTATGGATCAACCTGTCAATGCCCATGTTCAGTGGAGAAGCAATTACAGAAGCCAGACCTTCCATCTGGGTACCCCATAATGATCCTGGGTCAATGCTTCCAGAGGGATAAAGAATAGCAAAACTTTCAAAAAATGGGATGGGATATGGAACTCTGGTAGTGTCAACTGTGTGGAATTGTACCCCTCTTATTATATGGTTTTGTCGATATTTTTTTATTTTATAAATATATATTTTTTTAAATTATTGTCTGGGAATATAGTGTCAGAGTTGGGAATAGGACTAAAAAGCTGGATCTACTCTGTGCCAGATCCAGGAATTCCAACTTTTAATGAGATGGTCAGGATTAGAGTAGAACCAAGAACACAACAATAGCAGGGAAGAGCAAACACAGGAGAGCTGTACAGTTCAATGTTGATGAATCAAGGCCAACTTAAAATAATGCTAAGCTTTGTACTTACTTAAAGCTCTAACCCCCTGCCCATCCACCCCCAAAATTGAAATCTCTGAAAACCTTAATATCTCTTCCTCTCAGCCTGAAAGTCTTGATGACAAATGTTTTTAATACTTTTCTCTCTTATTTTCTTCTCTATCTAAAGCTCAGCTGACTGAATATATGCAATCAGCTGTAAAGTACAAGTATTTAAATATCTCAGGTCTCAGTACACATCTTTTTCTGTGCTGAAAGTATGTGTATATTCCATTTCCACTGAACTAATTCAAAAAAGAAAGCAATAGAAAAATATTTCCCTGCAATTTCTAAGTTAGTAGCATGTGGGGAAACACATTTTTATAATACATCAATCAAAACCCAATGAGAAGTGTCAAAAAAAAAAAAGCCAAATCTACAACCTCTTCTCTGGAGAAGTTTTATGGCTACAATTCCTTTTATTAAAAACTGCTGATGGTTGATCTTCTGGTAAGATATTTCATGTTCCCACTTAGGGCCTCTCTTCGGATTCATAAAGGATTTAACCTAGAAGTTCCTGAATTAAGTACCTCCCACTCAGGATCCTGATAAGTTGCTAACACATAAATTTTGGCTAGAGTATTTAGTTAAACAGAAACTGTTTAACTATAATATTTCAAGTGTTCTTACTTAGAAACCTTATTTAAATATATATTTATTTGGTTAATATTTAAATATTTTATTTGTCTCTAATTCAGGGGCCACCTGGAGTACAAGGAGTGCAACAGACACTTGGTGGCTATTTTAACAAGGTATAGCTTCTTTTCATTTAATTTATTTTTTTAATCGAGGAAGTGGTTAACAACACAGTTATCTTAAGGGTATAATTTCACATTTCTGAATATGTGCCAGCACACCTCACCCACCAACAAAGTGCCATCATCCTCAGTATGACATCTTTTTTTTACATATTTTATATGCATAGAGATGTCATGTGATGCTATTTTTTTTGAAAATATATACATTGATTAATTCCTTAGCCCAGTCTTTTAAACACTTTCACATATTTTTGTCATCTTTCCATAATTAAATATGTCTCAAGATAATTTTGCTCAGCATCTTTTAAAAAGCCAAGATGTTATCTTGATAAAAACAAAAAAAAAATTACTTCAAAGTTTGCAAAGCTTCATGCAGAAAATTAATGAAAATCCATGTGTTGGTATTAATGTGCCACATAGCTAATTTTTCTGAGGGCACAAAGTGATTATTTGATACTTTGAAGCTCTGGAAAGCACAATAGACTTCTAATCAGAAGCAGTATGTGCTACAATAAAATATCAAACAAATATTAAGATACTCTGGGTCAAAACTGACAGTTCCTCACCTTTCAAGAAGGTGTCACATTTAACTTATCCATGATTTTTAAATTATAGTTGAGATGAAAGGAATACTGGCATGACAATACCTGAGTGGCAAAAGGTGAGATAGTTTTACTTCAATTCTACAAGGGAGCCCAATAAAAGGAACAAAAATGGGTGTTGGCACCAAGTAAGACTCAGAGGTGTGTGAGACCATTGATTGGACCAACTCAATAATAACTATCTGGGGTCTGATCTCTTTTGTATGAGGCATTCTATATACTTATTGGGGTCCCTTATGTTCATAATAACTTATTGATATCTTTCTGATGTGTAATATGCTGCTACACAGAAGCAAATTTGAAGACACTCTCCTATATGACTTTCTTATATATTCTTCCTTTCCCTTCCTTTAAATTGCTGATGAATTGCTATTGTTCCACTCTGTTAAGAAATCCCAAAGCCATACTATGTATTAACAGAGGTATTGGAAATAGCAGATGCTAAGAAAAATGTCTATTAAAGTGATGTGCTAATTTAAAAACCCCATTTCTTCTTTCATCGAGTTAGTTTCAGCATAAAGGCCTAGGTACTTGTGACTGACAAATTTAAATTCAAAAGTGTGGAATGTTTCTTATACATCCTAAGTAATCCTATCTTAAATGTTCTCATTAAAGTCTTCCAGGGAGGATTATATTAGAAAGACAATTTGGCATATATTTTGATTCTTTTTAAATGTTTTCTGAAACTTTCTATACTAGTTTATTCAAAACACTAGGACGTGGCACAGTATTGAAACGGTAGTGAAGCATATCTATAAATAATCAATTATTTATTTTTTTAATGGTACCCTCTCTTATAAAATTGGATTCATCACAGATGTTTTTAAATTTAAAAAAATAAGCTGACTGTGATGTCATGGTACCTGTTAGAATATCTTTATTTTATTTTTTATTTTTTAATCATCTGTATTTATTTATTGCATAGAGACAGCCAGAAATTGAGAGGGTAGGTGGAGATAGAAAGGGAGAGAGACAGAGAGACACCTGGAACACTGCTTCTCCGCTTGCAAAGCTTTCCCCCTGCAGGTGGGAACTAGGGGCTTGAACTCAGGTCCTTGTACATTATAACATATGCGCTCAACTAGGTCCGCTCAACCAGGTGCACCACCACCTGGCCCTACCAGTTAGAAAATCATAATGAAAGAGCCTGGTGATGTCACACCTGGTTGAGAACTCATATTACAAGGCTCCAGTACACAGGTTCAAGCCCTGAATTCTTGTAAGAGGAAAGCTCTGAGAGTGGTAAAGCAGTGTTACAAGTGTCTCTCTGTTTCTCCTCCTCTCTGTCACTCCTTTCCCTCTTAATTTCTGGCTGTCTTTATCCAATATATAAATAAAAATAATACAAAAAATTTTGAAAAATAAAATCTTAATGAATACAGTATATCATTATCACCATTGACAAAAAATGTACCAAGTTACTACTAAGCTACTAAAAGTATTTGCCACCTCTTGCAAAACCTTTAAAAGCTTATATACATACAGGTTTCTCTACACCACTATACATAGTTCATCTACCCTATGTTTTCTCATCATTAATGATGAATATATGTGGAATATTTATATTTTAACATTTATCATGTAAATTTGTAAACTTTAAGGTTATATCCCCCTCCCAAAAAAACGGTAACTGGTCAGAGGGTGCAAAAGAAAAATATCATCAGTAGCAAACCAGTATTTGAACTTCATTATTGGCAATTGTTTCTTCCATTAAAGGATTGAGGCTCACAGTTACTTAGTCTATATGAGGTGAAAATATTTTTTTTAAAAAAACTGTAGCATATCTTAATTAAGGGGAAAGATCATAAGCTTTTCTTCCTGCAAATGACAAATTATAACCACATAGTATCACAAACCATTCTTGCCATCTGGGAATTAATAGAAGAAAACTTCCCAAACATTCACACTGTTTATCAGAATAGTTAGTTATAGCCATGCCATTATTCTGAAGGCTCACCAGAATGAATGGAGGAGGCAGGGTCTACCTGGCACCAATACCCATACTGACTGATGTTTCTGGATCATAACTACTTCCTCCTCCTCACCTTCAGCTTTCAAAAAGAAAGAGCCAACTGTACCATGATGAGTGAAAAGCATGTTCTCACTTGCCAGTATCCCCACCCACACACCCACCCTCAGTCTGTTTTTGAAGACTGACTTCGTTTCATTTTGCAATTCATTGCATGCCTGATGGTCTGGCTGTATGTCGTAAATGAGAACTGAGAAAGAAAGGGAGGGCTTGAGGGAGACTTTCCTGGAGATTAAATAATAGACCATGTACTGCGACATATATAAAGTGGCATCCCAAGATTATAATAGTCTTCCCTCTTAAATTGGCATTGATTTATGTAATGTCTGCTCCTGGGTACTGAACCTAAGCTCCTTGGCTCACAACAGCTCCGGAAGTAATGCAGCCAGATTCTGCAGAAGCAGTGACCCTCAGGGAAAAGGAGCAGCATGCTAGGCTGTTCATACACTTTTCCTTCCTGCTCTAAACTACAAAAACCCATGGCTCATCCTCTTTTTTCCAGAAATCTTCAAAGGCAAAGACGTTGTCCTTTGGTCCCTGTACAATAATTGATTTCCCCCATATTGTCCTTATACATCCAGAGGGAGAACTCAAGCCTAAGAAATTGTCTCCCCTCACAGCACAAATTGGAAAGGGAATGAGAAAGAAAAGGGGAAGTGAGAAATAGAATGAGAGAGACTAAGAAGTAAGGTCAGGGAAAATTATATAAGTGTTTATATGTATTTTTGTATGCCCACTTGAGGATGCAAAGAATAAAAGGTAGAAGATTTCCCTCTCCATCACAAAAACAATTTGCCAAACAGCTGCTCCCATTCTGCAAGATTGTTTGCAAAGAAGCAGCAATGCTGAGCCTTTTCTTCCCCTTAAGGAAAATCTGCTCATGAGCCAGCAAACAGCTCTTCATTGTCTCCAACTCTGGGGATTTTAATAAAAAATTTGATAAGGTCTGTCAACTGCTAAAGTCATCAGACACAGAGTCCATACAACACTTTAAATGGGGGGGGGGGGGGAATGTCATCTGTGGAAGCCAAAAACTGGTGAGTTTTACTTTTGATATTGTTTTTCAATATCCACATTGAAAATGCATAGTTGTGTTATCTTACATTGACACACTGTGTAATTTGCAGTGAGTCAGTCTCAGCTGTTGGAGATTGATACTGTGCCTTCCAGCAACCAATTCTAGTGTTCGCTTCTCCAAATTGTTGATCCAAAAAACCAATTTGCTAGCAAAATAATCTATTTTTCCTTTCAAGGATAAAATCATAACTTCATTTTAATATCTACAGACTAGAAAAGGCAGAAAATATTTCTACAAAATCAAATATTCAAAGTCTTTCCAAGCAGTGAGTCTAACTGAATGATGACACAGAAAGCAATGACTTCCTTAGAGACACAAGAGGCAACAGAGGCAACAATCTGGGCCCAAAGGATTCAGAAATAATTTTTGTTTGCCTCCAGGGTTATTGCTGGGGCTCAGTGCTCGCACTATGAATAATCCACTGCTCCTGGAGGCCATGTCCTCCCCCTTCAGTTGCCCTTGTTCTTGCAGCTTTGCTGTGGTCACCATTACCATTGTTGATGTCGTTCGTTGTTGGACAGGACAGAGAGAAATGGAGAGGGGAGGGGGAGATATAGAGGGGGAGAGAAAGATAGACACCTGCAGACCTGCTTCACCGCCTGTGAAGTGACTTCCCTGCAGGTGGGGAGCTGGCACTCGAACTGGGATCCTTACGCCAGTCCTTGTGCTTTGCAACACATGTGCCTAACCCACTGTGATACCGCCCAACCTCCCCCCCCCAGAAATAAAATTTAAGGCCTATCCCCATTTCTCACTCCTTGTGCCCTCAGGATCCAGTAATTTTGGGGCATAGCATAGATTTATGCATAGACATGTTTTTATGTTGACTTTATTAAAGAATCCTGAGAATTATTTGGTTCCTCCTCCCCTTTATGGTCCACCCACCAGACTGAGAACTGGAGAAATAGGTTTCTGCAAGTAACTGAGGGGTTGTACATAGAGCAGCCAGCCTTAGGTCTTATTTTCAAGTGAGCACTCTTAGGCAATGTATTGTATTCCTAAGACTGCTATAACAAAGTAACACGTACTGACTTTAGCTTCACAAATGTGTTAAGTCACCATTCTGACAGCAGAAAAACAAAAATGAAGATATTAGCAATAAACACTGTCTCTGACAGTGCTGCAAGAAGGGGAATATAGTCCAATCTTCAGTCTACCATCTAGTAGTTTCTTGGCATATGACAACATAATTCCTATCTTCCATGACATTCTACCTGTGTATATGTCTGTGTCTATATTTCATTTTTATAAGAACACAGCCATACTGAATTAAGGATTTGTTCTATTTCAGTATGACCTCATATTAACTATTTCATTTGCAAAGTTCTTATTTCTAGATAAGGTCACATTCTGAAATAGTAGGGATTAGAAATTCAATGCAAAAAATTAGGGGAGACTATTTACTCCATTAGAGTCCCATCTTCCTTAGAATGGTACAAATCTCTGAGTAAAAACCTGAGTGATTTTTTTTTTGTAACTTTATTTATTTATTTTCCCTTTTGTTGCCCTTGTTGTCTTTTTATTGTTGTTGTCACTGATGTCATCGTTGTTAGATAGGACAGAGAGAAATGGAGATAGGAGGGGAAGACAGAGAGGGTGAAAGACAGATGGATGTTGTTTTCACCGGGCTATGTTGTTTTCGCTGGGCTGGCTTCACGGGCGGGTAACAGACGGCCGGGGACTCATGGTTGAGCTGTAGGCAGTATCTCTTTATTCATGCAGGACGCAGCACAATCTATACCAAGCTAAGCTAAACTCAAGGTACAGTACTCTAAAACTCACAATGCTGTCTTTATATATACTTGCCAAGTAGGGTGGAAACAGGATGTGACATAGAGAGGGTGGAGAGAAAAGTAACTGGTGACAATCAGAGTGTGACAAGGAGAGGATCAGGGTGTGACAAGGAGAGGGGGTGGAGCAAAAACATATCATGAAACAGTGGGGATTGAACCAATGCCCTGGAGGGAGGGTAGTGCTTGTTAACAGCGGTTATGTAAATAGAATGAAGTGTTTATGTAAATAGAATAGTGTTAAGCAGGGGGGATTTAAACCAAATGAAACAGAAGGGGTCTCATGCATACCAACAGATGGACACTTGTAGACCTGCTTCACTGCCTGTGAAGTGACTCCCCTGCAGGTGGGGAGCCGGGGCCCTGAACCAGGATCCTTAGGCCGGTCCTACGCTAAACCCACTGCACTACCACCCAGCTCCTCTGAATGATTTTTAAAGATTGTACATCCTGAAAAATCATTCAGGTTCTTCATCTCTTATTAGAGTGAGTAACAGGAAAATGGTGATGTACCCTTGGAGCCTACAGAAATGGCCACTAACTGTGGTTCAAACTCTTCATGTCCAGAGAACAACCTCTTCAGGACAATTAGAATAGCATGAGCTTTTCAACTTGCCTGACTATCCATTCCAAAGTTTCATTCACCAATTTGTATAGGAGGAAAACAGGACATAATCTCAGATTGCAATATTCATGGAATGCTTAAGCGAATTAGCCTCTCCACCCCTCACAAACTACTATTACCCACTTCACAGAAAGTGTGTGTACGTATACTTGCAACCTCCCACAAGCATAATTTCACCACTTCCAGGATGTTTTTTCAATCATCCATCTATTCACTCAAAGTGAGAGAGAGAGAAGCAGCAACACCAGAACACCAGCACTTCTCCCCAGCACTTCTCTCGGTGTCATTTGTGGTGCTGGAGTTTAAAAACCCCAGGCCACAAAGAGCAAGGCAATGCACTGCCCAGTGTGCTACTTCTCTGGATCCTTCACCTGTACTTTTAAATAACATATTTAGAACTACATCTGTTTTGCTTATCCACAGGGTTTGCAAGAATCCATCCAAATATCATGTCAGCAAGGTTCAAAATGACCTGCTAAAACTAGAATAGCCTCTGAAGGTGAATTACAGCTTCCCGAAACATAAGGACTGCCTCTTATTATTTCTGTAGAGCCAAGTAAGTGTTGCAGTTATCTTGGAGAAAGTAGAAAAGATAATCTCACATGTCAGTGACTAGATGGTACAAAAGTTCAAGTTCAAATCTGCCTTGAGTGTTATTAACCCAAATGAGGATAACAGCTCCCAAGGTCACTGTGGGTCCATGAACAGATAAAATTTCTACTCTAGCTACTTAGTGAAATAAATATATGGTATGCAGCTAAGCAATAAAAAGCCCTGCTCTTTAAAAAAATGTTTTTAAATTTATTTACTCCCTTTTGTTGCCCTTGGTTTTTTTTTTTAATTGTAGTTATTATTGTCATTGTTGTTGGGTAGGAGAGAGAGAAATGGAGAGAGGAGGGAAAGACAGAGAGGAGGAGAGAAAGATAGATACCTGCAGACCTGCTTCACCGCTTGCAAAGCGACCTCCTGCAGGTGGGGAGCCGGGGGCTCGAACCGGGATCCTTACTCTGGCCCTTGCCCTTTCCACCATGTGCGCTTAACCCCCTGCACTACCACCCAACTCCCTACCCTGCTCTTTTTCTGGGTGTAAAAACCACCAGGAAACAAGATTTTAGAATAAAACACCTGTGAATAGAATAATGGGAGTTGTTGAACCATAGGCATTTCTTTGTTCATGCTGCAGCATCACTGATGTCTTTGTAAAGGTATGGAGGCTGTCACCCACAAAATTTGGTTATTCTTGGGTTAGATTAACAAATTAACATTGGACAGGTTAGGAAAGGAAAAAGACTAAATTTGGTTACTTTCATGTACACATTCTAAAGTAAGTGGAACAAACTAGGGTTTTATACCCTGTGTTAAGGAATGGGGTAGCAGAAGAGGCCTCACGGAAGGGACAATTTATGTAAAAATGGGATGGTCTGGATGTTTGCTGGCTGTTAACATGAGTTTCTCTGGTAATAAAATAAAATAAACAGTTATTTCTGGGGGGAAGGTCAGTGGCATACCCAGTTGAACACATACATTATTATGTGTAAGGACATAGATTCGAGACCTCACTCTCTACCTGCAGGGAGAAGCAGTGAAGCATGTTTGCAGGTGTCTCTTTCTGTCTTCCTCTCTGTATCCCCTTCCCTTCTCAATTGCCCTGTGTTCTAAAAAGTAAAATAGAAATACAAATAAATAAATAAATGAGGAAATTCCCACCAAGAGTAGTGGATTTGTAGTGCCAGCACCAAGCCCCAATAATAAGCCTGATGGTAATAAATAATACTACTAGTAATAATACTTTTTAGAAAGTTAATTTCTGGAGGTGACCCTAAATATGCATAGTGTTTATTCTTAGAAGGTCTATGGTAACAGTACCTCATGAGGTTCTTGAAGTCTAGAAGGATTTGAGTCCACATGCCAAAGTGACAAATATTGGTAAAAGTCTGATTTGGACATGTTAGAAAAAAAAAATCTTTCTGAATATTTTTTGGGGGAGCCAATAGTATACACTCTAGATCAGTGGGGGATGAAATAGAAAGGGCAACCTAAACCAGTTTCTATAAAAGATTATACTTTCACCAGACATACATTGGGTACCCTTCTGCTCTGTAATCTAAGAGCATAGGATTTTACAATCCAAAGATCATTTCTTGACAATTAATATCCTAGACCAAAGCATGTTTTAAAAATGTCATACTATAGGCACATCCAAGGAGGTGCTGAAGAGGTTAGGATTATGCACTTTGATTGACACCATGTGCAAATGGCTAGTATTTTCAAGAAATTCCTAAAATGTATGTTTCTCTGCAAGTTGTATCTCAACAACTTTACCATTTTGTAACTACTATCTTTAAACATATGTGTGCATGTGTCTTAAAATTTCATACTTAATTTTCAAACATGTCCTTGTAATACTTTATAACTCAGGCTCAGGATTTTGATAATACATTGAATATCTTCAATTTACGCATCTGAGATTAATTTGAAGTAGGAAGAATGAGAGTATATCTGTCGTAAGACCAATAATAGTAGCAGTTATACACTACTTATTTTTAATTGGAGTAGCATGAATACATGGGAGATACATTTAAAATGTCAAACTGTAGTAATAGTGATGTAAATGAGTCTCTCTGGGTATATTTTTGTGGTTAAATGTTTCTGTAATTTTTAGATTTACTATCATAACATATATTTTTATTTTTTAAAAACCCAAGTGTGAAAAGCACATATTAGAATTATTGACTTAATCAGTAAGCATTTACTGTATGTTCCCTATATGTTGGATAATATACCAGGCACACAATGGACATTCAATTCCAGGTCATTATAGGGCTGACATTTTAGTAAAAGATATGCAATTTTTGACATACAAAAAATAAAAAAAATATTGTTGAATGGAGAAAAAACTACAATGTACAATTACAATGGACAATACATTCAGACTAAATTAAACAGAGAAAGTTTTTTAAAAAATAAGTTCTTGTAATAGTTGAAAATCAAGGAATGTGTAGTTTTCCGCCAGACAAGAGATGAGGGAGGAATGATGATCTAGAAAGTGAATAGGAAGTATCTTTGTCCTAAGAAAGCTTTTTTTAAATGTATTTGGAACTTAAGAGAGATGAGTGACTAAGATGATCCCAGAGAGATACATCCTTTTAGGTTATAACAATATTGTGATGATTTTGCTAAAGATTAGAAGGAAGGAGATAAGAATGTCTTTTAAAGATATCTATGTAATCTAACATAGATACAGTGTGTGAAGATCAGGAGTGGATTATAGAGCACTTATTATCAATTCAGTTTAATGGTGGGGAGCTACTGCAGTGATCCTAGCAAGATATGATGGTGACCTTCCCAAAGTGAAGAAAAAAAAATTGGGGGTGGGGGGAAGCAGATGCAACTAGACTGCATTGGAGAAAAAAAAAAGGAGGACAATGTTAACATTAAACTTGAGTACTCACTAAAATTATGTGTGCAGTCTCTCAGAGAGACTAGAGAAATGGAGTTCTATCTTCCTTGATAATTACATTTTTCTAACTGGGTTTTCTTTTTTTAATTAAATTTACTTATAAATTTAAAAAATTGAAAATATCAGTGGCTCAGGCAATAGCGCAGCAGGTTAAGCACATGTGGTGCAAAGCACAAGGATCAGTGTAAGGATCCCAGTTTGAGCCCCTGGCTCCCCACCTGCAGGGGAGTCGCTTCACTGACAATGAAGCAGGTCTGCAGGTGTCTATCTTTCTCTCCCCCTCTGTCTTCCCCTTCTCTCTCCATTTCTCTCTGTCTTATCCAACAATGACATCAATAACAACAACAATAATAACAACAACTGTCAGTCAAAGTTCAGGGCGCCAGTATGCCGGGCTAGCTTCGTGGTGGGAGATAGATGACCAGGGACACATGACTGAGTGGAGAAGCAGTATTTCTTTATTTACGAGCGAATGATTCAAAAAACTAATCTAATCTAATCACAACCCAATTCTGTCCTGCCTCTCTCTCCTCTGGCAGAAAAATCAGGAACCAAGCAAGTACATCCTATAGGGGGCAGGGAGAAGGAAGAAGTGCGAACTAAACCAAAATCTCCCGGAGGCAGGGGGAGAGAGACCAAACCAGTGTAACAGAATGACCATGTAAATAGACGACAATGTCAAGCAATGTAACAGAAGGGATCCCAGAAGCAGAACTAGAAGCATACCAACAAACAACAACAATAAAAAAAAAAAAAAGGGCAACAAAAGGGGGGAAGCAAAAAAAGAAAAGAAAAGAAACTATCAGAAAAACCACAGGATAAGAGGGGTAAAATTCCACACATTTCCCACCGCCACAGTTCCATATTCCATCCCCTCTACTAGAAGCTTTCCTATTCTTTGTCCCTCTGGGAGCATGGGCCTAGGATTATTATGAGGTGCAGAAGCCAATATACCCTGAGGTCGTCTGCCTCAGGGAGTCAGTAATGTCATGGTAGCATCTGGAACTTGGTGTCTGAAAAAGCATTAAGATATAAAGAACAAATTGTTTAATAATATGGAAACTTAAGGAAAGAATATAGCAGATAAGATTTGGGGTTTCTGAGAGTCGGGATGTAGTGCAGTGGGTTAAGCACAGGTGACACAAAGCACGAGTACTGGTGTGAGGTTCCTGGTTTGAGCCCTGGCTCCCCACCTGCAGGGGAGTTGCTTCACAAGTGGTGAAGCAGGTCTGCAGGTGTCTATCTTTCTCTCTCCCTCTCTGTCTTCCCCTCCTATCTCAATTTCTTTCTGTCCTATCCAACAACAACAATGACAACAATAATAACTACAACAATAAAAAAAATAAAACAAGGGCAACCAAAGGGAATAAATAAATTAAATATTTTTTTAAAAAAGAAAACATCAAAACTAAAAAAAAAAAAAATTGGGGGTTTCCATTTTGGAAAGGTTAGTAGGTCTATTTTAGGTATATTCCAAGGGGGCCATGGCTTTACTAGTTTTTGCCTGAGTCTGACAGCTAACATGCAGGTGGACCCAAGATATTATCTGGGGAGATGGTGTCAGGTTGGAAATAGGACAAGAAAGCTGGATGATTTATATATTTTTCCCAAGTGTATAAATATCGTTAACTGTAAACCCCATTGATTTGAAGCTATGTAACCTCTGCATTCCTGTGGGTCTGAGCTCACATTCTGTGGTCATGGCTAGGAATATTCCAATTTGCACTAATTTTGAGACTTGTCTTTCTTGAGTGGTAGATTATGTTGCCCACTTTCGCTTCAGAGAATGGAAAAGTCCCTATCATTGTTGATTCACACTGGGGTCAGTGTCCTGTAGGGGCCCACAGAGAGGTCCATTATGGTTTTTTTTCTTAAATGTTTTCTTATTTTGATAAATCAGAGAAAAATTGAGAGTGGGAGGGGAGAAAAAGAGGGAGAGAGAAAGCAGCACTGCTTCACCACTATTAAGGCTTCCCCCTGCAGGTAAAGACTGGGGCTTAAACCTAGGCTCTTGTGCATGGTAACTATCCCCATGATGATTATTTTCCAAAGGAATTACTTCCTGATCCTTAGGAGAGACATTACTAAGTTATAAATTTGGCAAGAGGCTTTTAAGAAGACATATCTTTCAAAAGGACAGAGAGAAAAAAAATTACGTTTTCAAAAGTAATCACTTGTTTGCATTTAAATGTCCTACTATTCTGTTAGCTTCATGGATTTATATTCAACAAGACCACTATTTAGCACAATACATAAAAGTTAATGCAAAATGAATTATAGATTTGGGTGAAATATGGATATGTTTCTTGACATCAGCTTTAGAGAGATACTGAGGAACTTAACTCCAACAGCAAGGGAAACAAAAGCAAATATAAGCAAATATGAATATATTAAACTAAAAGCTTCTGCACAATGGAATAACTGACATCCTACTGAATGAGAAAAGATGTTTATACATTATATATCTGACAAGAGGTTAATATCCAAGTTATACAAATTATTTATAAAATTCAATGAAGAACAAAATAACCAGACCTTAAATTAAGCAATATCCACTTCTCCAAAGAAGATATTTGGGTGGTCAGTAGGCACAAGAAAAGATGTTCATCTTTTATTTTTAGGAAAATGTAAATCAAAACACCAGTAAGGTATGACCTCATACCTATGAGAATGACTATTCTCTAAAAGGTAAGAAATAATGTGTTGGTCCAGGTGGTGGAACACCTGGTGAAGCACATATACTACCATGTGCAAAGACCTGGATTCAAGCTCCCAGTTCCCACCTGCAGGAAGGAAGATTCAAAAGCAGTGGAGCAGTGCTGTAGGTGTCCCTTTCTCCTTTACTCTTTCTCTCCTCTGCCCCTCTGGATTTCTCTCTGCCTAACAAATAAAAGAAAAAGAAAAAAAAGAAACATATTAAACAATATGTGAAAGAAAGTAACTTCTATACTCTGTTGGTGGGAATGTAAATTGGTGCTGGAATTGTGGGAAGAAGTATGGAGATACCCCCCAAAAAATATATAGACACTGGGGAAAGAGAGAAGCAGGCTGGGAGTATAGATCAACCTGCCAACACCCATGTTCAGCGGTGAAGTTATTACAGAATGCAGACCTTCCACCTTCTGCATCCCACAATTATCCTGGGTCCATACCCCCAGAGGGATAAAGAATAGGGAAACTATCAAATGAAGGGTTGGATATAGAGCTCTGGGCATGGGAATTGAGTAGAAATGTACCCTTCTTATCTTATAATTTTGTCAATATTTCCATTTTATAAATAAATTTTTAAAAAATTTCTTATGATTCAGTTATCAAAATGTTTATCAAAACATACAGAAATAAAACACTAGTACAGAGAGACATATGCACTCCCACATTTATTAAAATAGCAAAAACTAGAAGAAGCAACCTAAGTGCCCAATGTCTATAAAAGATGAAATTCTGTCACTGCAGTAACATGAATGAAGCTAGAAAGTATCATGCTTAGTGAAATAAACCATATTTTAAAAAGCGCAGTGTGATTTCACACATATATGGTAGTATGTATAGAGAATTACTAAAAACGATAATCCAAATAATACAAAAATTTCACTTATGGGATATTAAGAACAGTTACTGGTTACCAGATAGGGCAGTGGGATAGGGCATGAGTAAATTGGTGCAACAGAAAAATAATGTAGAGTGGAAGAAAAATGTATTTTCAGTGGTGAAATTGTTGTAGTATATACACATGTTTCTTATAAAGAGTGCACAATGGAAACCTAAACAGTGTAATAATGCAATATTACTTAAAAGTCAGAAGCTCTCAGGAACATGAAGCTATCACCCGTAGTCAAACAAAACAAACAAACAAACAAACAAAAACCGCCTAAAGCTTATTCAAACTGAGGGGAACATTAAGGCCATTTTGATCAGGGAAAACCAGAAGTATTATCTGACCTTTAGGGAAAATAGTCCAGGAATAGAAGGAGAGAAAGAAAGAGAGCTATAGTAAAGAGCATACCCACAGAATTGTGTTTTGTGTTGTTGAAGAAGCTGGGATAGGTAAGTAATCAAAGTAGCTATAACAACTGGGAAAAGAAGGGCTACATTTAATTTCATATAAAAATAGCCAAATTCACCTAGTGGTAATAGGTCCTATTGATTAAGAGTATCTAAGAAGTCTGCAAAGGCATAGATTTCAGAGGACTAGTAGTGGAAAGTACCACTAATAAGGGTAGAGGCAGTAACTAACTGCAGCCTAATGTGCATGCAGGTGAGCGGCCAGATTTAGTGGCCAGAACTTACACTGGTCCATGAGAACTTCCATATTTTTCAGTGGAGTAACAAGCAATGGCTAATCTGAAGGGGCCAGTGGTGTACCCCTGGTGAAGCACACATAGTAGTAAGTGCAAGGGCCAGCTTGCGGATCCCTGTTCAAGCCCTCGGCTTCCCACCTGCACAGGAGAGCTTCACAAGCTGGGAAGTAGGTCTGCAGGTGTCTATCTTTATCTTTCTCCCTCTCCCCTTTGTTCCTTCCCCTCCCCCTCTCTGTTTCTATCTTACCCAAGAAAAATGGAAAATAAAATAAGGACCACTGGATTCGTAGCGCTGACACCAAGCCTCAGCAATACTCCTGGAGGCAAATAACATAAAATTATCTGACTAAAAAATTTTTTTCTATCATTTTTTAAGTAGAGACTGAGCACATAAAAAATAAGTGACTTTTGGTTTTATTTTATGTTTGCTTAGGGAAGTCTTGGTGAACATGGAGATGGTGGTCCAAAAGGAGAGAAGATAATCAGATTTTCAAAGTGAATAAAAATTTCCAGAGATTTAAGCCAACTCATGTATCTACATATCAGTCCTGCTGCAAATGAGGTTCAGATTCTGGGGAAGCCATATGCCCACAGAGGGTACAACTTCTACCAGGTCTGACCAAGCAGCCAGATTGAAAACTGTTGAAGGGGCATCTCCTCAGTAAAGACTGCTGATAGCAGTCAGCTATAAGGAAAGGAGCACATCAAGGGGAAAATAGGATACAAGATTCTTGTATAATTAGATGTTTCATGAATGTATGTAGATGGCAAAAACAATCTGTAGGCCCCGTTAGACAAGATAGCTCAGGTTCGGGCTCACTGTTTTTGTGTCTTATTAAGTGTCCAAATATAAATGATCATAAACCACCACAGGAACATGTTTGGTGGACTCATAAGGTGTGGTAATCAATAACAACAATAATAATTACAACAATAAAAAACAACAAGGGCAACAAAAGGAAATAAATATTTTTTAAAAATTCATACTCCCAGTGGGGTAAAGTGATAGGAAGAATAGGATAAAAGGGCTCTGAACTCCAGCTCCATCAGGGCCCAGAGAGAGAGGAGGAAACGGGAGATTTATAAGATTTAGTAATAAAGTTATGTGTGGCTTTGTGGGGGGCGGGGGGTAGAGAACTGAACCTGGAAGAAAAAGGGGGCAATTATGTACAACTGCAGTGGCTTGTAATAGAGGGATTAGAGATTCAGAACTTTGGTGATGGGAACAGTGTGGAATTATACCCCTGTTAACATGTATTTTATTAAATCACTAACAAATTTTTAAAAAAGAATTAAAACATGTGAACTTGAAAAAAGTTCATGTGTCATAACTAGAAAATACTGCTAATAAAGATAGTCCCAACAAAAGACTAGGAACTTCTTACTGATTGACCATTGAAAATGAAATTTTCTTCAATGAATAAATAAAACCTTGACATTCAAAAACAGGCATAAAATTGATCGTACATCAGTAAGAAGTCACTTATGTATTTAGTACATTAGAATTATTATTTCCTGTAATTGAAAAGCCTAAAGAATTCCTGTATCACCACGACTACATTACATTTTAAGCAATTTCTGGTGGACTCATGCAGGCTAATGAAACAGAAAAAGAAGAGGAGGAACAGAAGGAGGGGATTGGGAGGAGGAGGAGAAGAGGAGGAAGCGGAGAAGGAGGAAGGAGAAGAAAGATAAAGCCACAGAGCTTGTCATATAGGACAGCTGAGCAAATAGTTGTGACACATAAAGCATTTAAATGATGATTCATTTCTTGAAACAAAACAGCTGGCTTTGGTTTTGCTATGTTCATTAGAAAACATATGTTACTTGGAATTCCTAAGACCTCAGTGTTGAGAAATTTGATTCTGTGAAACAGGTGTATTTCAAACTCTAAGAACATTTCTATTGCTAAAATCTTTTGTAATTGTTTCAGACTCTTGAGTGGAATCAGAAAAAAGCCAGTAACATAACCTTTCCCTTCTAGCAAATAAATAACCTACAAGAGTCTATCGGGAACTTGTCACAGTACCTGATATAAAGTACATATGAAATAATTTTGAAGAATCGCAATTAACAGGACAAAAACTGTCAATAAATCTTGCATACAGTGAACTTAAAACATAAGCATACTGAAGTTTCCTCTGCCTTTGTCTATCTACTTAGAATCTGTTCTGAATCAATACATTTTTTATTATAATGTTGCTCATAGGTTACAATGATGACAATTTTAAAATGCCTTTAAGCTGCTCTCACAGACATTTGTTTATACTTTGGTGGACTCTGATGGTTCTGAACACTGGTGCACATTGAAATTATATGGAGAATTTTTTAAAAAAAATACTTGTATTCAGCCACCTTTCTCACAGACTCTGCTTTAGGTAAAAGCAGTACCTTCTATTAATCTAGAGTGCATATTGTTATTATTTTTAAAATGTTTTTTAGATTATTTTAGCATTAGTCACTGAATGGCTTTGAAGACAAAAGGTAACTGTTGCATTTTTTTCTTGGGAAAACATAAATTACCCCATTTATAAGACGGGCATAAATATATCTATACTGAGTTAAAGAATAAAATCAAATGACATGAACTAAAAATCATTATGCATGGCACATAGTAAGCTCTCACCAAAAGATTTGCACATACCTATTTGTTCTGCCTGAGCTTCCTCTCAGGAGTTCTCATTTATCTATATTTGGTATTAAAAGGTACTTGTTACCATCCTTAACACCTGGTCTTATTTTGATAGGAAAGAGACTCAATTTATACTACAAAAGAATGTGAAATACAATTTAATCACATAAATTAATTGTCATTATAGCATAATTTACCAATTCTCAGTGTACTGACAAAATAGAATCACAAAACCAGCATAAGATCTTGGAACCCAGCATCGCAATGAACCCAGAGCAAACGCAAACCATCAGTAGAATCTGCACAGAAATCACATATGGTTCAATATCCTTACATCAAGACCATGAAAATATGAATAGAAACCTCAAGGAACACTAATGGCTAGTAAAGTTAAATGGCATGGAGACAAGGGATCACCAATATGCCAGTATTGAAATGATGATCTTTGCTGTGTAGCTGCCTAAGACTGGAAAGATACAAAGAAAAGTATTTGCCAGTTAGTTAAAAATGACTGTTCAAGCCCTGGGTCCCCACCTGCAGGGAGAAAGCTTCATGAGTAGTGAAGCAGGACTACAGGTGTCTCTCTATGTCTCTTGCCCTCTCTACCTCCCTCACCCTCTCAATTTCTCTGTCTTTCTTCAATAATAAATAAAAATATTTTTTAAAAATATTAACTGTGCAAAATATATTTCACAAATCTAAAAACATGATCTCTATTACATATGACAGGCTCCCTTTTCCTCTAGTCTAAAATCACAAGATATTAAGATAGAAATGTAAAGTGAAATCCAAAGTTTATGATTATGAAATCCATTGTTTATGATTATGTATGTGTATATATAGTAAAATTGCAAATACGTTGATTTGAAAAGATAATTATTCCTTGGGAGAACTGCGGTGCTGTGGTGGTTTGTAGTGAAGGGATTGGGGAGTCAGGACTCTGATGGTGGGAACAGTATGGAAGCATACCTCTGTTGACATGTGATTTTGTAGATCAATATTAAATCACTAATGAAAAAACAAATAAAAATAAGAAAAAGAAAGAAAAAAAAGCATCTCTCAAAATGGGGCTAACAGAACTTTGACTTTAAAATTTTAATATTTGGATAATTGGAAAGATATTTTGTATTCTTAATCAGGATTTAATGTCTTAAAGTATCCTGTAATCTATAAACTCTATATGATTCAAATCAGTAAATATATACATTATACACACAAATACATACACACAAAGATAATTACTGAATTCATGATACGGACTCCCTCTGGGACAAATATAGGTAACTACATCTTTAGTTACAATTTTTTCTCTTTCTTTCATTTTTGGTCCCTACTACTTGCAGGTTTGACATGTTTCATTTATGATATTTTTTAAATAAAAAAAATTGACAAGATAGGAAATAAAAACATATGTTCGTAAATATAATGGTAAGTATCATTTGCAAGTATGCTCTTGGGGTTGGAAAACCCCACTAGTATATCACAGCTAATGTTTACCTTTCATTTTTCAATTACATGATATTCAAGGATTATGGTAAACACTGGAAGAGACACAATTCTGAGACTCCTATGAAGCCTGATTATTCAGACATTTCCCTTATGCAAGTATTAGTTCTAAAATTGTATTTTCTCAAAACACTTTTTACATGTCATAAATAAATCCTTCCTCAAGATGTTTGACCAGAACCTTTTAGACATTTCTAAGCTGCTGTTGTCACAGAACTGACAAGAATGCTCTCTTTGTTCCCAGCCAATCATTTAAGCGGCAATATCAATGCTGGAAACTGGAAACAGCTGAAAGATTTATTCCTCTTCATATGACTCTCCCTTCCATCCCTACCTAAAAAAAAAGTGTCTGAAATAAAATGAGTCTGGCTTACTGTGTTAAACAATCTGATGTCTTGAAGATAAAAAAAAAAAAGTATGTGTGTGTGTGTGTGTGTGTGTGTGTGTGTGTGTGGTTATAGCAGCAGAGCAAAATTAAAATTTTTCTCTTCTGAATGTTCTTTACTTGAAAAATAATTAAGTTTGTTTTGCATTAATTTTAAATATCAGAATGAGTATTAAGGATTCCTAAAAGACCTAAAGGCATTGTGAAGTGCTGACAAAAAAACATTATTCTGCAAATTGTCTATCTTGGTTCAAACTTCTCATTGTTTCTTAGATTATAATAGATAAATTCCAGTTAAAAAGAGCACAAATAATCTCTCTATGAATCAGACAGTCTCAACAGTGTTCATCTCATCCTGTGCAAAATTTCTCTCTGCTTTTTCCTGAAAGGGTGAGACTGGACAACCAGGATTTCCAGGATCTGTTGGTCCTAAAGGTGAAAAAGGAGAATCTGTAAGTATTTAGTAAAAAGGAGAATCTGTAAGTATTTAGTTTGGGGAACAGAGTAAGGATATCTAAACAATAGATTTAAATATTCCCCCTAGTTAGCTTCAATTCCATGTGCCTTGATTGCCCCAGACATTACAAAAAATAATAAAAGTATCTGAACAATATTAATAAGATACCTTGACATGTATTCAATCACTCCATTTTTTTAAACAAACACAAATTCAAGGGTTTTTTTTTAGAGTTTCTTTTTTATTCCACTGCTCCTGGAGGCTGTTTTTTTTTTTTTTTTGCCCTTATTGCTTATCATTGCTGTGGCTATTATTGTTACAATTGTTGTTACTGCTGTCATTGTTGGATAGCAACAACGATAGAGAGAAATTGAGAGGGGAGGGGAAGACAGAGAGAGGGAGAGAAAGATAGACACCTGCAGACCTACCTTACTGCTTGTGAAGCGATCCCCCTGCAGATGGGGAGCCGGGGGCTCAAACCAGGATCCTTAGGCTGGTCCTTGCACTTGCCATATGCGTTTAACTTGCTGTGCTACTGCCTGACCCCCATTACCTACTCCATTTTTTAACCTGAGGTAGGCTTTTATAATCTTTGGTTTTCAAGTGAGAAGTTGAGGCACAGAAAGAGTAAGTAACTTGCCCAAGTCACATAACTTTTGGGCTTTCTGAAAAGTCATGACATATTTTTCATTGTTTTTCAATTCAAAAAAGTGTCATGACCTTTCAGCCAACCCAATAGTAATAATTGGACCTATTAATTTCACATAGGTTTATTCTGTAACCCACAGTTTAGTCTCTATTGACTAAACATTAATTTAAATGAATAATAGAATCGATATATAAAAAACTGAGTCTAATTTATCTATAAAATTAGAAATGTTTATCAATCTCTCAGTTACTCTGCATATACTAGGAAATTAGTTTTGGCTCTTGTATTTTTAAATATCAAAATATCTACTTAAACCACTTTTCTTTTTTTTTTTTTTGCCTCCAGTGTTATCACTGGGGCTCATTGCCTGCACTACAAATCCACTGCTCCTAGAGGCCATTTTTCCACTTTTGTTGCCCTCGTTATTGTTATTGTTGTTATCACTGCTGCTGTTGTTGTTGGATAAGACAGAGAAAAATTGAGAGAGGAGGGAAGACAGATGGGGAGAGAAAAACAGACACCTCCAGACCTGCTTTAGCACTTGTGAAGCACCCCCCCACACCGCAGGTGGGGAGCCAGGGGTTCAAACCGGGATCCTTGAGCCAGTTCTTGTGCTTCACACCATGTGCATTTAACCCACTGTGCCATGCCTGGCCCCCACCACTTTTCATTATTACTGAGTCTTTTTTCTTTCAAAACTGAGTTGTCATTTTGTATTTGGGGGTTGGAAAAAAGGCTTCATTGTAATTTATATTAATAAAGAACTACCTAAAGAGATTACATGAATGTTGTCTACAAAAAAAGACTCTTGTTTTAATGCTTCCAAAGAGAAAAAGCCCACAGCAGCCCTCATGAGTTAAATTTACCATTTGTTTTATGTTTGATATATATATATATACACAATATCTTAAAATTACTTTTAACCTTTTCTTTGCTAAGGTTAACAACCAGGATTGGTTTTCCTGGGAAAATGAATGAAGCGATCATGAAAATATATGCTAAATAGAACCAATACTCAAAGTATTTCATTTTATTACAAAGCCATATATTCTGTTATTCCAACTTAAAAATCGGCTTAATTAGCAATGACTAATTTTTCACAGGCCTTTGGAATCAGTGTTATTACAGAGATGATCCCAAGGTCTTCTACCTTCAGGGATCATGTTTCTACATAGTATTCAGCCCAACCCTTTCTTACCTCACTTCCAAAAGTAGCATTTTTAAGGGGATCCTCCATTAAAGAAATCTCCCACATATTCAGCCTGGTGGCTGCTACACCTTCTATCTACCAACTCACTCCTGATGTCCATATGTATTGGATCCTTTTACTTGCTTCTCTAGGTCCCCACTGTCTTCTCCTCAGCTTGGCTCTGACACTTAGAATCTCTTCCATGTGACACCATGGTAGGCCTAGCTGTAAGATACATACCACCATTCTGTTGGGAAATCTAAGATTTACAGAGCAGAAGAGAGAATATTTGAATGCCTTAGAACTGTTCGCAAATGTGAATGTTCGTTTGGCAACACCTGGGGATCATTTTTAAATGTTTATTCTAATTCAGTAAACTGGGATAGGGCCTGAGGCTGCATTTCTCACAAAGTTTCAGGTGATTCAGGTCCATGGACCATAAATTGAATAACAGCATTTGATAGATTTCACAGCTTCTAGGAGAACCCCTCTGATTTTCTGTCCTACTCATAAAGTTTGAGGACAGAAGGAAGGTTGCTAAGGTAAAACAGATTGAGCAAACAAAGCTAGGCTTGAAGTCAGGCTTTCTAGATTGAGTCCTGATTAACTTCTTACATTCTTACTGGCTGTGTGATGTTGAGAAATTTACTTAACTTCTCTGTACCTTAGTTTGTTCATCGACAAATGGGTATATTCATAGTACCTCTATTGTTACATAAGAATTAACTACATTAATAAGTATTAAGACAGTATAACAGTGCTTGGGCATTATCATAATTCAATAAATGCTATAATTAAATATTTGTGAGTTAACATTTATTTAATTTAATAAGAATTTGTTAGACACCAACAGTGAACAGCAGAGATACAGTGATAGATGGATTATATAGAAATTATATGTCAGAATTTATAGTCAATGTAATCTAAGAAAAAAAGTAGATGATATTATGTAAATAACTCATAGTTATTCAGAGCCTTTCTGAGTCTCTTTCTTCATGCTTGAAATAGGACAGTATCTTCTTCACAGAGTTGTGTCGATTAAATAAAATTATACACATAAAAAAGAAGAGTTTTGTGCATGCGTGAACACACATGGGCCACATCTTAAGTTTAAAATGTGTTTTTAGTAACTCAGTGGGAGTCTGGAGAGTGATATTCAATAAGAGGTCTCTCAGGACGGAGTGGCGTCTCACCCAATTGAGCACACACGTTACAATGCACAAGGACCATGGTTCAAGCTCCCAATTGTCACCTATAGGTGAGAAGCTTCACACACAACAGAGCAGTGCTACAGGTGTCTGTCTCTCACCTTCCAGGTCTTCCCTTCCTTATATCTTTTTCCTATCAAACAAAAGAGAGAGACAGAGAGGAAGGAAGGAAAATATGCCCACTAAGAGTGGTAGATTCATTGTGCAGGCATAAAGCCTCAGTCATAACCCTAGCAACAGTAAAGTTTTTTAAAATTTTAAAAAGAAGCAAACTTTATCTGTATTTCTTTTGTTTGTTTTGTTTATTTTTATTTATAAAAAGGAAACCAACAACAACAACAAAAAAAACACAGGATAAGAGTGGTACGACTCCACACAATTCCCACCACCAGAACTCTGTATCCCATCCTCTCCCCTCATAGCTTTCCTATTCTTTATCCCTCTGGGAGTATGGACCCAAGGTCATTGTGGGATGCAGAAGGTGGAGGTCTGGCTTCTGTAATTGCTTCCTCGCTGAACATGGATGTTGACAGGTTGATCCATACTCCCAGCCTCTCTTTCCCCAGTGGGGAAAAGCAGGGCTTCAGAACACAATGGTCATCTGCCCAGGGAAGTCCGGTTGACATCATGTTAGCATCTAGAACCTGGTGGCTGAAAAAAGTGTGAACATATAAAGCCAAACAAATTATTGACTAATCATGAACCTAAAAGCTGGAATAGTTCAAATGATGAGATATGGGGGTCTCTGTTTTATAGATAGTTAGTAGGCCTATTTTATTTTATTTTATTTTATTTATTAAAAAAAGAAACACTGACAAAACCATAGGATAAGAGGGGTACAACTCCACACAATTCCCACCACCAGAACTCCATATCCCATCCTTGATAGCTTTCCTATTCTTTAACCCTCTGGGAGTATGGACCCAGGGTCATTGTGGGATGCAGAAAGTAGAAGGTCTGGCTTCTGTAATTGCTTCCCCGATGAACATAGGTGTTGGCAGGTTGATCCATACTCCTAGCCTGCTTCTCTCTTTCCCTAGTGGAGTGGAGTTCTGGAGAATCAGAGCTCCAGGACACATTGGTGGGGTTTTCTGTCCAGGGAAGTCTGGTTGGCATCATGCTAGCATCTGGAACCTGGTGGCTCGAAAGAGAGTTAACATGCAAAGCCAAACAAATTGTTGATTAATCATGAACCAAAAGGCTGGAATAGTGCAAATGGAGAGTTTCTGGGGGGAGGGGGTCTCCATTTTGTAAATAGCTAGTAGGCATATTTTAGTTATATTCCAAAGGGCCCATGACTATAGTAGCTTTTTTTTTTCTTTTTCCTGAGCTTGACATCTGATAATGCAGGTGGATCCAAGTTATTGTCTGAGGAGATGATGTCATGGCTGGGAATTTCTAAGCACTAATTAAGCTAACTGTGAGGATACAAAATACTGTCATCTTAGCAGCCATTCTGCCTCTGGTTGCATGTGTGTATTGCATCATCTTCTATGTGAACCTTATACGATGAAACTCTGGCATTGATCAATATTCCAATTTGTGAACTATTTCATAGTCTCTTAATAGCATCAAAATAATTAGCTTATGAAATATGTGATATAGTTTTAAAATTATTTTCCACTTTAAGCTGGACCGGCAGACCAGGTACATTCTGAATCATTTATACACTTTTTTTCAATGAGGTCTGACATTGGCTACGGGATTTAAGCCATATCCAGTTTTGATCTCTGAAAGTATTTATAATTGATTATGTTTTCTACGCATTTTCCTAGGGGGAACCTTTTACAAAAGGTGAAAAGGGAGATATAGTAAGTAGTTTTATCACTATCTTGGGTTTTCTACTTCATTGATTTCTTGCTCTATGGTTTCTGGTATGTTTATTTTTTAGTCTAATAGATTTGATAATAAAAACTCCCTGAGCATTTTACTTTTTCCTCTGTGAGTCTTGACTCTTTTATTTTGACAAATGAGAAATGCTAAACATTGTTAAATGTTGTCATGTGTAATACTGTAACATTTGATTTGGTGAGTATATATTGTCTTTTTTTAATTTTTAAATTTTTTATTTATTGGATAGAGACAGCCAGAAATATGGAGGGGATGAGGAAGGTAGGGAGAGAGACAGAGAGACATCTGCATCACTGCTTCACCTCTTATAAAGCTTCCCCCTGCAGGTGGGGACTGAGGACTCGAACCAGGGTCCTTGTGCACTGTAAAAAAGACGCTCAACCAGGTGTGCCACCGCCCTGGTACTATATATTGTCTTTAATCCATTACTGTAAGGAATAAATATTATGAAAGAAAGTCACATAGACTATCACAAACAAATAATTAAAATACAGTAAAAAACTCTTAATGATACAAATTGGATATCAGGAAGAAACATTTTACTTAAAAAAAATCTATGAAAAGTAAGAAAAGAATTAAAAACAAATTTCTTATAACCAATATTATTTTGTTTCTGGAAGCTTATTTTCCATTAAATATGTATATCTGGTAGTAGAATCATCATGGCATATCAGCTTAACATTTGCTCTTTCTTCCTCTCACATCCTTCTGAAATTTTAATTCCCAGAGATGTGAGGTTAACTAGTGTCAATTCCTAACAGTGTCAGCAAAGTAGAGAATTCAGTGATTGCTAATGGAATATGATGATTACAGTGTCAAATTGACACTAGAAAAGAACTACTAGAATAAAAGAAAGAAAATAAAATATTTTAAGGTCAGGAAAATAGCTCGCTTGGATAGTATGCTGCATTGCCATGTGTGTAACCATGTTAGAAGCAATGTGTGACCACACTGAAAAGAAGCTTGATACTATAGTTCCCCACCCACCTTCCCTCATGCCACTCTTTCTCTCTTTGCATCCTCTGTCTCTATCTAAAAATTACAGGAGTTGGGCGGTGGCACAAAGCACAAGGGTCGGTCTAAGGATCCCGGTTTGAGCCCCCGGCTCCCCACCTGTAGGGGAATCGCTTCACAAATGGAGAAGCAGGTCTGCAGGTGTCTATCTTTCTCTCCCCCTCTCTGTCTTCCCCTCCTCTCTCCATTTCTCTCTGTCCTATCCAACAACAACAACATCAATAACCATAACATTGTTAAACAACAAGAGCAACAAAAGGGAAAATAAATAAAAATAAAAATAAAAATTACAACTAAAGATAATTTTTATGTGATGCCAGATATTAATCTCAGGTCTACACATGTGCTCTATCACTGAGCCATCTTCTTGGCCCCAATTTTTATTTATTAGCAATAATATTTTAAATCATGTTATAGAGTGAATATACTCTGATTTCCTCTTGTCTCACATAAATTCCCTTAATTTCATAACATATAATAAAATTATAAATTATATAATATATAATAAAATATAAATTATATAATATATAGTAAAATGACAAGTTATGTAATATATAATAAATATAAATTATATAATATATAATAAAATTACAAGTTATATAACATATAGTAAATATAAATTATATAATATAGAATATTTAATTTTATAGTGGAAATTCAAATGAATTTAAAAATTATAAGTGTCACCTCCTTCTGAATTTGATCACTATACACGTGCTGATGTTTTCATTTCTTTACAGGGAGAACCTGGGATAATTGGACCCCAGGGAATAAAGGTAATATGACAGTCTTCAGTTACATTTCCAACCTAATGAGACTGAAAATCAAAGTGACTATTTCATTTTCCTTCTCATCTGTATCTATAGGGTGAACCTGGAGATCCTGGTCCCCCTGGATTAATAGGAAGCCCAGGATTAAAGGTATATAAAAAATAACAGGTAAAGTAGGAAATAATTTTGGGACCATAGCCATTTTATGTAAAACAAGGTGCTCTGGTGTACCATTTATTTATTTTTTATAAATGTTCTCAGAAACTTTATAATATTTCCATGGTGATTTCTCCTCCATTGGCTGCATTTATTACACACATAGTAATAGCTTCTTTTGCTTTATAATAGGCTTTTAAAACTCTTTTTCAGAGCATATTCAGGCAAACGCTAGAAGAAGAAGAAGAGCATATTCACATAATATACCTAAAAGTGATAAGAGTAAATAATATAAGCTAAGTTTATGACCTTGAACTGTAATCTTAAAATGAATAGGTATTGGAATTCAATAAGTCCAAAATTATGTGTCTTTGAAATGCTCAAGTACCCTTTGTGTGATTCTACAAGTTTCCCAAGAAAGAAAAATTGTTGAAAGTATAAGGGAAATAATGTGATATGCTCCTACTAATGGCTAAGACAAGTCCCAAGACTCACCTGCTGGTGAGAACAAATGCATTTAAACAGCAACATCTTGAAGCTAACTTTGTAAGCTTGAAGCACATTTCAGTATTATGTAGAGAAGACAGGAAGATGGAAGTTATTATTTCCATAGAGAAAGCTCACATTGTTTTACATATGTATAAGAATAAATTGTAATATGTTTAATAAGCTAAAGTACATATTACCTTCTATTTTAGGGTCAGGAAGGACCTGAGGGACCTATGGGGCCTAGAGGACCACCTGGAGATGTCGTATGTACAGTAGATAAAGTGTCTTTGATATTTGGAAATTTAACTGAGACTGAGCTATATCTTTCAAATGTCAATATCTATTTATATGACTATTTTCCAAAGACATTTGTCCTTTCTGCCACTAAAGCTGGTCAGAAGGTATTGGGAAGGTACAGTAGCTTCATAACTCAGTCTTTGGACCTTGAGTTACCTAAATTACTATTTTTCTCATGCTTGTATGTGATGCACCAATAGTAGAGAATATTGAAAACATCAAAAATAAGGAAAATCAAGAAAGAAAGCATTTCCATTATGCATGACTTCTGTTCAACTGCTTATTCAAGAAAAATCGCTTCCAAAGCTTTTGTTGTTGTTCTCTTACAGGAGCCCTCAAAAAGAGCAAGTCTTTTGGCTGAAAATATTTTATAATGCAGTTGGGGAAAGATTTTTCAGTTACATTATCACCTAGCTCGTTATTCTCTCTTCTCCCTTCCCCTCATGCCACCTCTTCTATTATCCTTCCCTTCTCTTTTAACAACAACAACAACACACACACATTCTCCCGCTCTCTCTCTGTCTCTGTCTCTGTCTCTCTCTCTCTCTCTCATCACTTTCTATTTCCCAGGTCAAATTTTTGTCCCTTGTACACCTATATAGCCTTCTGAAAACTTAAAACTTAGACTCACCATCAATCCACACGTGAGAGAAATCATGGCCCCTTGGGGTTGGATATCTGTCTGGCTATACTTCAAGGGCCCTCCTATTAGACTCTCTCCTTTTCCCATCATGTTGGAACCAGTGCTGTGACCTCTTACCTTATTTCTTATGCTCCATTACTAACCCTCCTAAGTTTTATCTTTCATCACAGTAGGTCAACAGTTCATAGAGTATAGCTTGCTGTTGCTCCCCCCAAGTCACTTAATAAACACGGAAGGTGTACCTCTTTGAGACATCTTAAAATAGAAGAGGTAACACTTATGATAAAGACAGAATGACAGGATACCTAAAAGTGAGCTTCAGGGAGCTAGAGCTAAAGGAATAGGGAGGAGATGCAATGTATTTACCCCATTGTGTTTCAGAATCTTAATATAACCCTACCAACCATCATCTTTCCACTCTTGCTTGGCTATAAAGTGGATGAGGCATTTGGATCAATTTCCATTGATTTTGATTCTTCTTTCCCATTACATCTAGCTGACTTCACTTGAAACAACAATAAGTGGAGCCGGGTGGTAGCACACCTGGTTGAATAACCCTGGTCCCCACCTGCAAGGGGAAAGCTTTGAAAGTGGTGAGGCAATACTGCAGGTGTCTCTCTCCTTTTCTATCTCCCCCTTCCCTCTCAAATGCTGACTGTCTCTATCCAAGAAATAAATAAAAGTAATAAACAATTTTAAAATATTTTAGATATTTTATAGTTTAATAATATTTTAAAAGAAAATAATAAACATATTTCTAATAATGTTTTCCCTGTCTAACAGGCTAAAATAAATTCATACCCATGTAGTGTATATGTTAACATTCTTACCTTTTGAGAAAAACCCACAGATAAATTTGATTATAAAGAAATATTCGAATTGTTCTTTCCCTTTAATTCTGAATGTTCTAGGGATTTCCAGGAGAGCATGGCATTCCAGGAAAACAAGGCATTAAAGGAGAAAAGGTATAGTTACCATTTTATTTTGTTCACATATTAGATTAACTACAGGCAGAAGACCATAAAAGCGTTGGGCGAATGAAAGAAAAAAACAAGACAGCCAGTATTGTGAAAGGAATAGACAATTACATAAGATATGATGCAAAGAAAGCCAGCCATGGTTGTGCATTGTAGTAGTCCTGATTCTAGCATATACAACACATATAACAAAAGGACATTTAGTGATGAGACTCTAGGCACTCAGAGAGTCTGCTTCAGGCTCAGGTTACTGACTCTGGTATAGACCTAAGAAGCCTCTTAATTTTTCAGGACCTATTTCCTGTTGTGTACATGAAAGTATTATTAGTAATAACCCATTACTGGAAAGTAACTTGAAGAGAATATGATAATAGTTTAAAGAACTTAAATAGATATGTCCTTTTGTGCATATATTTATACATATGCATGTGCTTTGTAATATCACTAAACCTACTGTAATGTGACTCACTATAAAATATAAATATATTCACGATAATCAGAGTAATTCCTGACCTGAGGATCAAATACTTTTAACTGTAGATTGCACTTCCGCTCTTGGGAGACATTGGTTCCTTGTCCAAGGTACTCTGTTACTGTGTAAGAAATCATGTATTAATTTCCTGAAAAAACTAAAAAAAAAAAAAAGAAAATCTCTACCAAAAATTTAATTTAGACTTAATAATGAACTTGAACAATCAGAAAGAATCTTATCTTGTTTTCTTTAGGGAGAGTCAGGTGGGATTATAGGCCCTCCTGGACTTCCGGGTCCTAAAGGTGAAGCTGGCCCTCCTGGGAAAAGCCTGCCAGGGGATCCAGTAAGTATCAGCCCTTTCACTAATGTTTCTCTTAGAAGTCCATTAAACTGTTTTTGATTCCAATTTCAAAGCACAAATACAGGGATTAGTTTAGATTTTCAGGGAAAAAAAAGTATCATTTAGATCAAAGATTTAGCATCTTTGAAAATTTGATGCAAAAGATTGTCTTCTGAAAAAACTACACGTCTATACCATTTAATATGCAATTTTGGAAAATTTAGACCTTTCTGAATATTCTGCATGCATTCACAAGGAATCTGAAACTTACTAATGCACTCTGATATTTGTCCACATGTTTGATTAAGACAGTATGTATGTCAAAACAGAAAGCCCTGAGATTTCCCTTCCAGAAGTTTCTGTAGATATGACCGTATATGGTCATCTATAGGAAATATTTCTGTAGTCCAGGCTTTGTCTAAAACATTTTTAAAAAGCCGATAACTAGAACTTTTAAATAACCAAAAATGCCTTTTTCATAAAACTTTTTCCTCATCTCTTTTGAATTTTTATAGAAAGCACGAAGAACAAGCAGTTCTCAATAGCTGTTACTTTGTTTTAAAGACAGAAACACCTGATATTTTATACTAGCTATACACTGTCTAATATACTCTATAAGATTTACATTTCCTGTTCCTTATTCTTTCATAAAAAGGGTTACTCCAATAAAACAAAGAGCAGATGAATATGTTTAGTAATGTCTACGAAGATGCTCTTAATCGTTTTAGAAAAATAAGTTACTTAATTATTATTATTATTTTTTTTAGGGATTAGATGGAAATCCTGGAATACCTGGTCCACGTGGGCCAAAGGTATAAAGCATCAGTTATTGTTTTAAAAACAGTGATTAACAAAATACAATTGAAAATTGATGTTCTTTGAGCCTTGAACTAATAGAAGCATTTGTTTCACAGGGTGAAAGAGGACTGCCAGGTGTCCATGGTTCCCCAGGTGACACAGGTCCACCAGGGGTGGGAATTCCTGGCAGAGTAGTAAGTGAAATTCAGTTGATTTCTTAAAGCCTTTGTTGATTCAGTGTTGTGAAATAAAATTCTTTTGCAAATTTGAATGAGAAAAGAGGAAGAACTCATAGGAGGAAATTCAAATCAGTACTAGTCAGAGGGAAAGATCTAATGGACATTGAGATTACATCACTAAGTATATTGTGTATTTGTTGTTTATTCAACTCACAGATGCTGACCACACATTGATTCTGGATTAAAAGCAGTTATTTAACTCTTTATACTTTTACTCTATAGCAGATATTTCTTTGAATTATAATGTAAATTATAAGGATGTCAAATATCAGATTATTATGTGTTGGTTTGCTCTTAGCTATAATAAGTCAGTACATATTGAATGGGATGTGTATAAATAAGATTATATACTATGTAATTCATAGATTTTTGAAGATATATTTACTTACTATTGGGAGGAAAGGAAGAGAAAGAGAGAATGAATATGCATACCAGAGTACCACTCTGAAATATAAAATGCTGAGGATTGAAGTTGGGACCTCATACTTGATAGTTCAATGCTTTATCCACCGCACCACATCCCTGGCTGCTTTAAGTTATGCTTTAAAAAGAGAAATATGCTTTTAGTCATAGACACAAATAATGAGCAGTTTCCTTTTCTTTTAATTGCCACCATGTTTATCACTGGTACTCAGTGCTGGCACAACCCTTTATTCCATCAGTCCTGGTGGCCACTTATTTTCTTCATCTTTGTTAAAGACAGAAATGAATTGAGAAAGTGTTGAGCAGAGAGACAGACACGACACTTAATAGCATTGATCCACCAATCATGAAGCTTCCCCCCCTCTCAGCTGAGGAAAGGGTTTTGAACCCTGCTCCTTGCACATGGTAACATGAGTGTTTTACTGGATGCAACCTGGCCCCCATGAACAGTTTTTAATATTATTTATCCATAATGAAAGAGCTTAGAACAGTGCCTATGCATATATAATAATGGATACACTGTGCATACACATGTTGACCAAATAATAATATGAAAAGACATAGAAGACTGAGATAAGAACATCAAAATCAAAATTTTGATGATGTTCCTTTAACAGTAAGCTTTATAATGAATTATCATAAGAATTAAAAGAAGGTATAATTGTATGAGACTTGTGTTTGATTACAAAGACCAGGGTAAAAATGACCATTGGAGAAGGGGGATTATACAAAGTAAAAAAGTAGACCAGGAAATTATTAGAGATGAAGGAGGTTCAAGTGAGTGTTCTCTCTCTCTCTCTCTCTCTCTTTTTAAATAATTGAAGGACATATAAATGGGGAGAGAAAAGAAACTTTAATAATAGAAGTGATGTGAGCCTTTATTTAAAAAAAATATAAGTAGAGAGAAGTTACTGAAGCCAGCTGGTAAAGCCAGCTCTTTACTTGTTTATAGATTTTCAATTCCATGGTGAAATAATAAGGACAGAGGTATCTTCGTTAAGTTCACCGATAATTTCCCGGTTTCATTTTAATTACCCCTAAATTCTAATTTTTCAAGTAGTGAGTAATAACTGATTGATATTGTATTGTCTGATTCCTTCAGTTGAATATTAGTTTTGACAACTGTTTCACAGAAGTGGCTCAAGGTAGATATCAAAAAGGAAAGGAAGTTCTGAGTCAGTTACTCCTGTGAGCTATTCATTTCTGAACAAATAGACTCTGGATGCATTGCTAGTGCAGGAGCAGGAGATGTTAATAACAGAGATGCCACAGATATTTGAGCAAAAGCATATTAATCTTTTCAGCAGCAGGCACTTGGTTAAGTGTTTACCTACCACTTAAAAATCTTGGCAAAGTATGTAGAGTTCTCAAAGTGTACATGGTGGCAAGAAGTCCCGTTATTCTACTAACTGAATTGCAATGTTGAACACTTTATCCCACTAAAATAATTGAGAAGTATTACTGTCAGATTTCTTATCACTGAGTATCATTCTACACAGGGCTCTCAAGGACCAGTTGGAGAACCAGGTATTCAGGTAAGCTACTTAAACATATTATCTGGTGCATCAAATTCAACTTGCTAAGTTGCAGAAAGTTACTGGAAGACTGTCTTCATAACTACTTCCCTCTTTTTTTCAGGGTCCTCGAGGCCTCCCTGGGTTTCCAGGAACTCCAGGAACCCCAGGGAATGATGTAAGGACCATGCTCATTCTCCCCCTTTTCCCCAAACCCACATTCTGTCTGTGTCTATGACTGTGTACATGTGTACAAGACTTGAACATGTTTCTGTTTTCAGGGAAATCCAGGGAGGGATGGAAAGCCAGGTTTGCCAGGCCCCCCAGGTGACCCGGTATGTCAACAGGCTGTGCCTGATTTATGTATCTTTAATACACCCAGAAGCCAAACAGCCAACAAAGCAAGTTTTGCTGTCCAAACTAATTAGAATGCTCAGTGACTGCTTGGTGATTTTGTTTATCCCCATTATTTTGTAGAGAGAAAAAAATTCAAAGTATATCAGCATTTTTTTGTGTGTGTGTGATGAATACTTATTTCCTAAGGGTATAATTCAGCTGTACAATTTTGCCTCAGGCTGAGCCTTGGCAAATAATGTCTCAATCCCATGGAAAATTGAGTTAAAATTTATAGTCACAAATTCTGTTCTTTTTTAATACTGGTGACTAAATGAATTTTATTTTTCTAAATGAAAGTTTACAGGTAAGTTGCCTACAAATGGTACATATCCATTGCTTCTGTGCTTTTTTAAGTGCTGAAATAATTAAATTACAAAAACTGGCTTGAGTGGGCTCTTAAAAATGGGTTTAGGCACTAAATATGTGTTTCAAAGTTTTATTTTAGGTTAAACCTTGCTTTGAGTGACAGTGAAATCTTTAAATAGCCTCAGAATCAGCAGTTATAATTTGAGAGGCCATATGGTACATGACATTGTATTAAGAGTTTTGTATAATAAAATCCAAATCTGGCCTCTCGGATCTAAGCTGCACAAATCCTTCTGCCTCCCACACTGTTTAGGCCTTATGTGCCTTTATATGCTACGGGGAGAGTCATATTTTGGCCTCACTTTAACTCTGCTGCTGAGTGAACCATGTAACATCTGGCAATCTCATAAAGTGTTAGGTGGGTTTACAGTGTCTCTGAAAAGGCATTTTAAGACATGAGGTCAAAACACTGCTCAAGTTTCATCAGTTATCTGTCTCATTCATCACTTAAGGACTCCTATAGAACTTCTTAAACTTTAGAATGAAATAACTTTAAAGTTAACTTATACAGTACTTTTTTATTTCTTACATTAATGATTTATTTGGCAGAGGAGTGATTTTCTGTTATTATATGCTTTGAGTTAATTTGTTATTTAAAAGCAAGAATATACTAGGATTGACATAATAGTTGTTATATCACGAAGAATATGAATTGGAGATGTACAGTAAAAGCAATAATGTATTTGTGCTTGCATGTTTATAGTATTTCTCAAAAATGGTTATGAATTTCGCCGATGTTACATGTTTGCTTTTCCTGTGAAATATTAGGCCAACCATTATAGCAGTAAGAAGCCCTGTGACAAATCTCAAATGGTCTGGCATTTTGAGGGAAAAATATCTACATTGTATTGCATGTTCGTTCTTTATTGTGTATACATATATGTATTAATACAAGTATTTGATTTTTTTTCTTTAACTATAGATTGCACTTCCGCTCTTGGGAGACATTGGTGCCTTGTTCAAGGTACTCTGTTGTTATGTAAGATATCATGTACTAATTTCCTGGAAAAACTTTTTAAAAAAGAAGAAAAAGAAAGAAAATCTCTACAAAAAATTTAAGGGATTACTTAGCCTGAAATAAAATCCATTTTTAAATGGATAGATATCTTTAAGGGGGGGAGATAATAGCATAACAAAAGCAAAAAAAAGATATTGTGTGTTTTATGCCAATTATATTAATCCCTCCAATCTCTTCTTTACTCATCTCGTTTGGGGTGTGATGAGGTGGGAATAAGGAAATGGTAGTCCTGAAATGAGCTGTAGGGAAGAAATAATGCTATTACTACCTTTGAGTAAAAATCATTCTCTCCTCTGAAAGCACAGCTTGCTCTTACCCACCCTATCTATGCACAGTGAGACCTTATCCTTCTCACTCAATCTGAGCTGGCCATCCCCAAGATAAAAACCAGTGCTGCTCAATAAATCACTAGATTGTAAGGCTGAGTTTTGATGTCATGGGACTTTCCAAAGTGGGTTATAAAATTCCAGTGCTGGGGCTCAGACAGTGGCACACCTGGTTAAGCACACATAGTACTACGCAGAAAGACCTGGGTTCGAGCCCCCACTCCCCACATGCAGTGGGAACACTTCCTGAGTAGTGAAACAGGTCTGCTGGTGTCTGTCTTTCTCTCCCTCTCTGTCTACCCCATCCCTCTCAATTTTTCTGTCCTAGCAAATAAAATACTGCTGGGAGGCTGGGGGTGGGTGGGTGGGAGGATTTCAATCCCCAGCAGTACCACAAGCCAAAGCTGAGCAGTGTTCTGTTTCTCTATGTATATCTTTCTCATTGAGAATAAATAAAATATTAAATAAATAAAATATTTTTAAAAAACTCAAAAGAATGCTAGTATTCCAAATTGGGGTGGTGGGTAGAAAGGGATTGAAAGGAGAGTGGTAGCCTGGTGTCCTATTGTAGAGGAAGATGACAAGTTGATGGAGGGTGTGGTTAAGTGGGGAGATATGAAACTATTTAACACATGTTTCTATAGTCTTCTAAGTCAGCATTTTCCCAAAAAAAAATCTAAAAAAGCTAGCATGTATATTAAATGTATATGAAAGATATGTAAATATGACTATATAAACAAATTATAGGGGCTTTTAATATTTTCAAAGTAAGTGTTCTTATAAGTAGAAAAGAATATTTGGGGGAGTTTCAGGAAGATCTTACATTTGTTGAATCACAGTTACTTTCCAGGCACTGTGCTGATTTATTTATATCATTACACTTAATCTTACTTTTTTTTGTCATCACTTGGGCTTCAGCATCCCAAACTGAATTTTTTTTAAATATTTATTTATTTATGAGAAAGATAGGAGGAGAGAGAAAGAACCAGATATCACTCTGATACATGTGCTGCCAGGGATGGAACTCAGGACCTCATGCTTGAGAATCCAATGCTTTATCCATTGCACCACCTCTCAGACCATCCAAACTGACTTTTTTCTCAGATATGCACAAGTAGAGATAGAGAAATAGATGGACACCACCTCAGCAAAACTTCCTTCAGTGTAGTGGGAGTCAAGTGGGGAACTGTGTCATGCCCATGACAAAGCAAAAACATCTAAGCTATCTTGCTGGCCTTCACATAATCTTCACAATAATTCTGTCCATTTAGATCGGTCATATTCCCATTCTAGACAAAAGGTGCTCAAGTTCCAAGTTGTTATGTAATATACTCAGAGTCACACGGCTTGTAAATGTAGCGTTAACACAGAAGCACAAGTCTTCAGACATTGAAATGTAGGGTTTTTACAAGGGTGGTAATGCTGGAAATGGCAGTAATAAAAGGATTATATCACTCCATAGTTAGGTGCCTTTAACGATCAAAAACTTACACACTTAAACAGAAATGAATCCTAAGAAAATATGCAAGGCTCACAGGACAGACTGTGTAGTGTCAGGGTGATAGCATTAGAATTAGAGTTGCATGCCTGAGACCCTAGGGGTTTCAAGTTCAATCGCTGACACTACCTTAGACCTGAGCTGAACATGATTGCATCTCTATTTCTATCTCTATCTCTGTTTATCTCATAAAAATAAATAAATAAATCTTTTAAAAATGAAGATTATAAATAATCTCTGACTGGGAAAAGAATTAGGACTCTAGAGATCTCAAATGTGAATGTAATTTCACTTCTGTATGATAATATAATTTCATCAGAGAATTATTCCTATAATAAATAGGTTCTACCACATTGGGGGGGGGGAGTAGATAGCATAATTGCTGTGCAAAGTGACTCTCATGCCTGAGGCTCCAAAGTCCCAGATTCAATCCCCTGAGCCACCAGAAGCCAGAGTTGAGCAGTACTCTAGTTAAAAATGAGAGAGAGAGAAAGAGAGAGAGAGAGAGAGAGAGAAGAGAGGGGGGAGGGGAGAGGAGAGAGAGGGAGAGAATGAACGAACAGAGAAATACCACAAATACGCTCTGCCTTTGCTCAATTCCACCATCATCTCTCTGAGGTTCTCAGTCTCAGGAAAGCTTATTGGCAAGAAGTATGTAGGATGCATGTGAAGAGTTCCAACAAACTGTATTTAATTAAAAAAGGAAAGCAAATAGTTTTCAGAAGCTAAATCTAAACACACAAATTTAAATTCAGCATTGGTTCTATTAGACCAAAACATTAATGTAATTTTAAGCCCTATCCAGTTATTCCAATAACCTCTTTCTCTGTCTCTATCTCTGTTTGAGTCTTGATGATCAAGAAACCTTCATCATCATACTTTGTGTTTTCTAAAATGCCTTTCACTTGGTTTTTAAAAAACTGACATGTTTCTAAGCCCATGATAATATCTTCAGAGATCATCTATCTGTTTATCTGTAAACAAGATTGTGCATTACCTAATTGTTGATAGATCTTAGCTCTTTCCGAGGGCTGGGAGGTAGCACAGCAAGTTAAGTGCACATTACACAAAGCACAAGGACCAGCATAAGGATCCTGGTTCAAGCCCCCGGCTCCCCACCTGCAGAGGGGTCGCCTCACAATTGGTGAAGCAGGTCTGCAGGTGTCTATTCTTCTCTCCCCCTCTCTGTCTTCCCCTCCTCTCTGATTTCTCTCTGTCCTATCCAACAACAATGACAATAATAATAACCACAACAATGATAAAACAAGGACAACAAAAGGGAAAATAAATAAATATTTTAATAAATCTTAACTCCATAGAAATACTGTTAATTAAAAAAAAATGCAAGTCAGTTTCCCCTTTTCTTCCAACCTGGTAATTCAAATCAGTGTGAAGTTATTCTCTTTTTTTAAATTTATTTTTTTATTTAAGAAAGGATAAACCAACAAAACCACAGGGTAGGAGGGGTACAACTGCACACAATTCCCACCACCCAATCTCCATATCCCATCCCCTCCCCTGATAGCTTTCCCTGGGTCAAATTTCATGATTTTATGATATGTATTTTTTTATTATTTATAGGGACTTTTCAATTTAAATGTTACAGGCATGCCTTTAAAAATGGAAATTCACCAATAAATATATAGACTCTCTTGTCCATAAATTGATTCTTTTTTGTCTGTTTGTTTATTTGTCTAAAGATCTTTTGATTGAAAAAAAGAGAAAGAAAGCAGACATACATTGTCCTGCTTTCTTTCAACTATTATAATTAAACTATCCTACTCAGTGATCCCTGCTCTTTGCTTTTCCATATCACATACTTATTATGAAAAATATGTTATAAATAAACCTCCCTGGGCCTTTTCACAATATTTTTTCCTTTAGCTACATGGTAAGAAGTTTACCTTGTAAGTTCAGACACATAAATTCCAGTCTTTCCAGATCAGTTAAAGGTTACAGAGAAGGCAATGGAAAGGTAATTCCACTTAGATTTTCTATATGCACTTGGATTTGACATAGATTTTGACACAGAAGTCAAATCCAAGTCATTAAAGTAATTATTTCTTACATGAGTGCTTTCACATACAAATAAAATGTTTGTAAACTATGGATAGGGTCCTCCAGCTAATTTTACTCTCAAAGGAGAAATCCTTTTCCTTACATCTTTTTCTTTTCTAATGATTTTTGCTGTTTTTTATATGAGTTCTGTAACCTTGCTTGTTATTTCAAACCTTATTGCTACCTCCTTTTTTAAGCATGCTGCTAAGCAATCTAAATGCAATGATTTATGTCTTTTTCCTTACTTACAGGGAATTTTCAGTTTAAATGCCATAGGCATGCTTTTAAAGTGAAAGCTCGCAAATAAATATAAACAAATATTATGTACTTTCATAGTTTTTATCTCCCAGAAACTAGTCCTTTCAAATTGGATAAATTAACCTTCTGCAAGTGTACAGTGCCATAGCAATGTCTGTACCACTCATCTCTGGCAAAGGTGCAGATAGAATTGCAAAACTGAGTAGACCTCACTTTAGTAAATTCCTTTGATGAGTCTCTCAGTGACTTTATCTTTATGCTCACTAGAACTTCTGTGGCAACTGCCAAGCCAGTGTCCCTGGGCTGAAAACCAACAAAGGAGAAGAAGGAGGCACTGGAGAGCCTGGAAAGTATGATTCTATAGCCCAGAAGGTAAGAAAATAGAATGAATATTGATGAGTTCTGCATGTCACATTTAGTATCTTCAGTTACTATTATACCTTTCTAGGGTGATACAGGACCACGAGGTCTTCCAGGAATACCCGGCAGAGAAGGCCCAAAGGTAAAGATATCTTTCTTCTGTGTGCCTTTCAATTTAGCATGGGAAAAGAAAAAAAAAAAAGAAATGCAATTTAAATATATACTAATTTTGGACTGAATAGGTGAGTTAGTAGCAGAGTACATGCCTTGCATGCATAGTGCTCCAAGCTTATTTACCAACACATAACAGGAAAACAAAAACCAAAACATTATATATGGCTGATGGTACTTTGTTCTCTCTTTCAATCACATAGAAATTAAAACTTATACTACTGTTTCTAAAATTTATTTTCAGAAAAATGCTATAAAAGCCATATACAAAATGTTGTCATTTATTTGTTCCTTGACTCTATTCTAATTGCATATCACAAGAGTCTTGAGAACAGAGGTTTATAATGTTTCAAAAGATGATGGAATAGTTGAGTGTGCTGGCTGAGTTTATTTTCTTTTTAGGGAATCAAAGGAGAACGGGGCTACCCTGGGATACCTGGAGAGAAAGGTGATGAGGTAAAAAATTCTTCACTGATAATGAATTCCTGCTATTGATTTTCTTTGCATGACTAGGCAGAGGACATTGATTTTATTCTAGAGCTCTTGTTTGCTGCTAAAACAAATAAGTAAAAAACTTATTTTGGTCTTTTCAAATGTTAACATTTTTAAAAGTGTAATGTGCTCATGTTTATTAGCAATGATTCAATTTTTGAGACAAGGACAGTAAGCACAAATTTAACATGTCAGTTACTGTTTTCTTGTAACAGAAGACAATTTCAATTGTCTGGAGATAAGAAAGTAAAGGGCAAATACAAAGTGAAACTTGGACTAGGTTTCTCATATTGCACCATGGCAAAGGACTCTGGGGAGGGAGAGAAAAGAGAGAGCACTTTGGAGATCTGATGCATGATGATGAAGAGGACCTAGGCAAATAAATATCTACCACGCTGAGGTGAAAAGGTTTACTCATTTGTCAACAACTGTGCTGTACACAAATAACCCCCAAATAAATAAATAAATAAATAAATAAATAAATAAATAAATATAAGAAAGATTTGCTAAAAAGATTCCAAAAATAACAAGTGCAATTGAAGGATGGTTTGGAAAACCAGTATAAGAAGGCAGGCCCTGAATTTAGCAGAAATTTCTCTGGTACAATACTGTAACATGACTCAACTTCTATGTTATTGGCTTGTCTATATGTCTGTCCAGCTTTCAGACTGTCGAAAGAAACTATCAAAAAGAATTAAGTTGAACTAGTTTAGCTCAGCTGCCCACCCCCAGCCTAAAATTCAAAGTCAAATGTGCTTTTGAGATAATGGCATAATTTTCTGTCACTAAGCCATGGTGATGCTCAGGATATCATTCCTTTCCTGCATAATTCACATTAAATCTTAGGAAAACCAATTAAGATGATGAATTGTTGTTAGTTTAAACAGTTTTGATACTAATAATTCTTAATGAAAGTAAGTAAGCCATCTGGCACATATTAACCTTGATGTTAGTGTAGAAAATTATAATGATATCAAGTAGATCTATTTTGGAGGTTGGAGTTACATTTTATATTACAAATTATCATATCCTATTGATTTTAATTATGTTCTAGACAACTGTAAAGATTAGATTTTTTCAGAGTTAAAAACTTAAGAATGAAGAAATTTAACATTATTTTCACCTACAAAATAATTGTAGAGGCATTTGTGTTCCACAAGTTTCACTAATGTATAAACACAATATCTGAGTTGAATAGTTGAATAGCTTTTAACTGCCTAAATTCAAGAAGCAGGCTTGAGAAACAATTGAAAAGGATCAGGGAGTACTTGGAATTCATGATTTATTAGTGGTTCTAAGGTAAGTTTGTTGGAAGTTAATTTTTATTGATTCTCCAGGACACTTCACACACATGGTGAACTAAAATACACCATGTTAGCCCTCCTCTCCTACTGACTTAATTGGACCTCTGCAGTAAATGGAGCATGGTGCAGTTTTTCCTTATGTAGATGAGAAACACTATTACCTCGTCTTCTACTTGAACTTAAATATTACCTGAAATGATAACTTTTTTTATTTAAGTGAATAAAACTTTAACCAAGTACGTATGTATTTTTTCTGCTTCTTTTTTAACATATGCCTTGTCAACTAGCCAGTAAGTAGCATTATTTATTTATGTATTTTTTTTATTCTGGATAGAGACAGAAATTGAGAGGGAAGGAGGAGTTAGAGAAGGATGGTGGGAGGGAGGGGAAGAAAAAGGGTAGAAAGGAGGGAAAGAAACAGAGACAGAGAGATGCAGCACTGTTTTCGCCACTTACGAAATTTCTCCTCTGCAGCTAGGGACCGGGGGCATGAACCCCCAGTCTTGAGCACAGTAATGTGTGCACTCAACCAGGTGCACCACCACCTGGCCCATATACTGTTTCAATATATACAGAATGTATAATCAGACAAAAATCTGTCCAGCTAGTGGAAAAATAATGAAGTGACATCCTATCTAATTATTATGTCTCTAATTTAAATTGCTTAAGAGCTTATAAAAGTTTCCTACTTTTTATTGTTCTTAAGAAAATGAAATTATTATCTTCTACATTTTATTGCATGCGTTATTTAATACGTCAAGGTAGCTACTTGTAAGAGCTAATATAATGTAGACTCACCTGTCATAGGGTGAATTCTTCCATGGAATGCAGAGCTACCTATCTTAAAATAGTAATTGATTCATAGAGCACAAAGATTTTGTTGGTTATAACTTAAAAACAGTATAAAATAAATATTTTTATTTTATCTGAGATGAAACTTGCACAGTCAAAACACTAGAAAAGGGAAGAAATCTTAGGTTCTGATGATAGCTGAATGTCTGTGCAATAAATTTGTATTTGCAGTTTAGTTTGACACTACATGCTAAATTGACTGTCCCCTTTAATATGCATTTGCCTTCTCTAATGACCACCTGGTCTTCTAGAATTATCTTATTACCCTTTATGCATCCATAGTAATTTTTTACCCTTACTAAAGAATTTCCCCTTGTCCAGAGAAAGACTGCTGAGAATGATCTTTTTTTTTTATTTATGGACTGAGGTTTATTTTAAAGTTTAATGTGGTCATCAGAGGTTAATAAATCCCAAGCTTATAAATTAGACTACCTAAAGACTCACTCAGCATCTCTAGGACTTAATTCAGTGTTGAGAATAAAAAAAAGAAAGAAAGAAAGAAAGAAAGGAAGAAAGATGACTGTAAGTAACTTATACATGTGCATATAGAAAGAATTTTATGAAAATATGGGTGTTTCTAGACGAAGCATTTTGTGGCATAGCATCTGCCCAGAGGACATTTTGTTGCCTTTCCACTTATAATACCATAAGCAAGTTAATGGTGGTGGCAGGGGTGGAAGAGTGAGGTTCAACAAATAAAACTTGGCGATGCATACTATCCACATATGCACAAGCATGCATGCTATGTGTGTGTGTGTGTGTGTGTGTGTGTATTATCATTGAGGATAATATCTTAATGAAAGAAAATGTATATGTTCACGTGAAATTTTCCCAACATGCTTATTACATAAAGAATTTAGGTATATTCAAAGAAATTCTTAGCAGCATTTCTTCCTATCAGGCCACATTAAAAAAAAAAAAACACGTGAAATAACTAGGTCCCATTTGGCACAAACTGGTCAAACCAAGTAAATGCAAAGAAAGTTGACCCTGTTGAATCAGAAGAACTCTCATAAATATGCAGTGATTTTCCACAGATACATAGGAGCTGGGAAATAGCTCCACTGACAGAGTGCAGGGCTTGAATGCCAGAGGCTCCACGTGTTAAAGTGACACTTTTGCTTCTCTGTCTTCCTCTCATGGGAAACCCTATCTAACATGAAATAAATTATTTTAATATGCACATTTTATCACAGTAAAAGATACAAGAATTTTATCATAATAATGAATTCCTAGGAAATATTTTTTAAAGTATATCACTCAGTAAAAAGTAAAAAATAAAACTCTGAAAGAATGAATCCATTCAGTCTAAAACTTGATATATCCTATGGTTATCTTAACTAATAACGGGTATTTACATGTGTAGCTTTTTATTATAGAACTTCATTAAGAAAATTTGGGAATTACACTATAGAACTACATGATAAAGGAGTCAGGCGGTAGCGCAGCGGGTTAAGCGCAGACTGTGCAAAGTGCAAGGACCTGCATAAGGATCCCGGTTCAGGGGGTCGGGCGGTGGCGCAGTGGGTTAAGCGCACGTGGCGCAAAGCGCAGGGACCGGTGTAAGGATCCCGGTTCGAGCCCCCGCCTCCCCACCTGCAGGGAAGTCGCTTCACAGGCGGTGAAGCAGGTCTGCAGGTGTCTATCTTTCTCTCCCCCTCTCTCTCTGTCTTCCCCTCCTCTCTCCATTTCTCTCTGTCCTATCCAACAACAAAGCAACATCAACAATGGCAATGATGACCGCAACGAGGCTGCAACAACTAGGGCAACAAAAAGGGGGGAAAATGGCCTCCAGGAGCGGTGGATTCGTGGTGCAGGCACCGAGCCCAGGAATAACCCTGGAGGAGAAAAAAAAAAAAAAAAAGGATCCCGGTTCAAGCTCCCGGCTCCCCACCTGCAGGGGAGCTGCTTCACAGGAAGTGAAGCAGGTCTGATGGTGTCTATCATTCTCTCCCCCTGTCTTCCCCTCCTCTCTCTATTTCTCTCTGTACTATCTAACAATGACAACATCAATAACAATAATAATTAACTACAACAAAAGGGAAAATAAATAAATAAATAATTACATGATAAAAATTACTCCTATTTGCATGAGCCAAGGAGGATTGTTGAGAATAATCATATGGTTCACAACACCTCAACCACAGTCCTAAAGCTTGAAAACCCTGGAAATTTTTTCCAGCTTTCTGTAAATTCAGTTAAGAAATTATAGCAATAATCTGACCCAAAGTCAGATGGTACTGGTCTGTTTATCTCACTGGGTGAGAATATCCTATACTTTGCTATACAAATATTTGTGTATTTGGAGAAGGTAAGTGCCAGTGAGAATATTACACAGTATCCAGTACCAACATTGTTACCTCCCTCCCCCCCCCAAAAAAATCTGAAAATTCACAATTCTTGAACACATCTATCACCAAAATTTCCAGACAAGGCAATATATGACCATTAGTTCTTAAAATCGTTTATCAAGTACACTTATAATTTTAAATAATTTGGAACCTATTCTATATGACTTTTATTTTTTCATGTTATTCAATCATTTTCTGAAACATGGTTTTATTTGTTGCAGTTATTTCCTATTGTGGATTTTGTGTAATTTATTTAACCTATATTCTCTTGTTTGCACAATTGGTAAAGAAAAAAATTAAGTATACAGGTTACCAGATAATACTGCCAAATTTTTCTTGAATATATAAGCATCTAAACATTATCAAGTGTAATTATCTTTATCTACAAATTGGGAGTGTGGGAGGGAAACCCATTCATTTTTATGCTTAAGCCATTAAAGGTATCTAAGTTTATATTCACTGATGAGCCAAGTTTCCTCTTCTTATGAAATGGCCAGCTAAACTAACTGTTATATCATAAAATATGTTCTATATTCCACTAGCTGAATGAAGCACTAGTGTAATCATATATTTTAGTGACGGCATTCTGCCTATCTGAAAATTGTATTGCCATTCTTTTTTTTTTTTTTTTTTTTTTTTTTTTTTTTATTTAAATTTTTAATTTAAGAAAGGATTAGTGAACAAAAGCATAAGGTAGGAGGGGTACAACTCCACACAATTCCCACCACCCAATCCCCATAACCCACCCTCTCCCATGATAGCCTTCCCATTCTCTAGCCCTCTGGGAGCATGGACCCAGGGTCGTTGAGGGTTGCAGAAGGTAGAGGGTCTGGCTTCTGTAATTGCTTCCCCGCTGAACATGGGCGTTGACTGGTCGGTCCATACTCCCAGTCTGCCTCTCTCTTTCCCTAGTAAGGTGTGTCTCTGGGGAAGCTGAGCTCCAGGACACATTGGTGGGGTCTTCAATCCAGGGAAGCCTAGCCAGCATCCTGGTGGCATCTGGAACCTGGTGATTGAAAAGAGAGTTAACATACAAAGCCAAACAATTTGTTGAGCAAACATGGATCCCAAGATTGGAATAGTGGAGAGGAAGTGTTGGGGAGGTACTCACTGCAAACTCTAGTGTAATCCTGCTTTCAGGTATATATTTTGCAGTAGTTTATGGATACGTGTGCGCATACGCTCTCTCTCACAGAAACTGGTGTATGTCTAGGTTATGGGACTTTGTTAGAAAGTGAACTACCTGAGATGAAATTAGAGTGTACTATAAAAGGAAAGGTCTCACCCGAGTAATGAAGCTGAAGGGTTGTCATTCCACACGTGAAGTCTCTGGATACACTCTGAGGTGAAGCATGTTGAGATGGCAATCGTTGCTTTGGTTAGGTTGTGATCGGCGGATGCAATATTATTTGGTATGGATTGGGAGAAGCATACGGGAAAGTGAGCCCTATCCATGGGTGCCAGGACTGGGGGAAGTAGGGGCTCTATAGTGAAGATGTGAGGTTCCTGCTGTCTTAGGGTTCAAAAAGACAATCAATAGTTAATATTATCATCACATTATTTGTTAATTGGGTTAACTTTGAAAAGTCCCTTTGTTATGGTTTGCTGTACAGTACCCAGTATCTTGTATATAGCTGTGCTATTGGAAGCCTCCAATCTACTTGGTCTAGGCTTTTGAGAGAGTCCGCATATCAAATACGTAGCCTATCTATTAAAAAGATTCAGTTTGTCTCCTGAGAACCTTTGAGACATACAATTGATTTCCCCCTCTCATATTAATTAACTACTGATTTATATGTCTACATTTTGCTAGGAGTGTACATAAACACCATTCCCATCACCAAAGGACCGTGACCCATCCCTCCCGCCCATTCCCACCCCCCACTGGCCCAGAAAGCTACATGTCTACCCCTCACCACTGGGTTTTTTCTTTGGTGCCCTACTTACAATTTGATCAGGTCCTGCTTTTAGTTTCCCTTTCAGATCTTCTAAGTCAGCTTCTGTTGATGAGTGGGATCATCCCATACTCATCTTTAACTTTCTGACTCAGTTCACTTAACATAATTCCTTCTAGCTCTGTCCAAGATGGGTCAGAGAAGGTGGGTTCATTGTTCTTGATAGCTGCATAGTATTCCATTGTGTATATATACCACAGCTTTCTCAGCCATTCATCTGTTGTTGGGCACCTGGGTTGCTTCCAGGTTTTAGCTATTATGAATTGTGCTGCTATGAACATAGGAGTACACACCTCTTTTTGGTTGGGTGTTATGGAGTCCTTGGGGTATAACCCCAGGAGAGGAATTATTGGGTCATATGGAAGGTCCATGTCTAGCCTTCTGAGGGTTTTCCAGACTGCTCTCCACAGAGGCTGTACCAATTTACATTCCCACCAGCAATGTAAAAGGGTTCCTCTGTCCCCACATCCTCTCCAGCATTTGTTGCTGCTGTCCTTTTTGATGTATGCCATTCTTACAGGAGTGAGGTGGTATCTTAGTGTTGTCTTAATTTGCATTTCTCTGACAATCAGTGACCTAGAGCAGTTTTTCATATGTTTGTTAGCCTTTTGGATCTCCTCTGTGGTGAGTGTTTTGTTCATTTCCTCTGCCCATTTTTGGATGGGGTCATTTGCTTTTTTGGTGCTAAGTTTGCTGAGCTCTTTATATATTTTGGTGATTAGTTTCTTGTCTGATGTCTGGCATGTGAAGATCTTCTCCCATTCTGTGAGGGGTCTCTCTGTTTGTTTAATTGTTTCTTTGGATGTGCAGAAGCTTTTCAATTTGATGTAGTCCCATTGGTTTGTTTCTACTTTGGTCTTCCTTGCAATTGGGTTTGATTCATCAAAGATATCCTTGAGGTGTAGATGGGAAAGTGTTTTACCAATGTTTTCCTCTAAGTATTTGATTGTTTCTGGTCTGACATCTAGGTCTTTGATCCATTTGGAGTTGATTTTTGTTTCTGGTGAGATAAAGTGGTTCAATTTCATTCTTCTGCATGTTTCAACCCAGTTTTCCCAGCACCATTTATTGAAGAGAGCCTCCTTCTTCCATTTAATCCTTTGGGCCCCCTTATCAAAGATTAGATGCCCATAGGTGTTGGGATTTACTTCTGGGCTTTCAATTCTGTTCCACTGGTCTGTGTGCCTATTTTTGTTCCAGTACCATGCTGTTTTGATGATGATGGCTTTATAATATAGTTTAAGGTCTGGGAGTGTGATGCCTCCATTTCTGTTTCTTTTCCCCAAGATGGTTTTGGCAATTCTAGGTGTTTTCAGGTTCCAGATAAATGATTGTAGTGTTTGTTCTATTCTCTTAAAGAAGCTTGGTGGAACTTTGATGGGTATTGCATTAAATTTGTATATGGCTCTGGGGAGAATGTTCATTTTGATGATATTTATTCTTCCAATCCATGAGCATGGGATATCTTTCCATTTCTTGGTATCAGTTTCTATCTCCTTGAGTAGCGACTCATAGTTTTCAGCATACAAGTCTTTCACTTCTTTGGTCAACTTTATTCCTAGGTATTTGATTGATTTTGCTGAAACAGTGAATGGGAGTGATTTCTGGATGTCTTCTTCTTCAGATTTAGTGTTTGCATAAAGAAATGCCACTGATTTTTGTACATTGATTTTGTAGCCTGATACCTTGCTATATTGCCTAACAACTTCCAGTAATTTTCTACTGGATTCTTTAGGTCTTTCTATGTATACTATCATATCATCTGCAAATAGTGAGAGCTTGACTTCTTCCCTTCCAATCTGTATCCCTTTGATTTCTTTCTCTTGCCTGATTGCTATGGCAAGAACTTCCAATACTATGTTGAAGAGTAACGGTGACAGTGGGCAGCCCTGTCTAGTCCCTGATCTGAGGGGGAATGCTTTCAGCTTCTCTCCATTGAGTATGATGTTGGCTGTAGGTTTGCTATATATAGACTCCACTATCTTGAGGAATTTCCCATCTATTCCCATTTTTTGTAGAGTTTTGAGCATGAATGGGTGTTGGATTTTGTCAAAGGCTTTCTCTGCATCTATTGAGATAATCATGTGGTTTTTGGCTTTGCTTTTATTGATGTGATGAATGACATTGATTGATTTACGGATGTTGAACCAGCCTTGCATTCCTGGGATGAATCCCACTTGGTCATGATGAACAATCTTTTTGATGTGTTGCTGTATCCGGTTGGCCAAGATCTTGTTTAATATTTTGGCATCTATGTTCATCAGAGATATTGGTCTGTAGTTTTCCTTTTTTGTTCTGTCCCTATCAGCTTTTGGTATCAGGGTGATGTTGGCTTCATAAAAGGTGGAAGGGAGTATTCCTGTTTCTTCAATCTTATGGAATAGCTTAAGAAGTATGGGTATTAACTGTTTCCTGAAAGTTTTGTAGAATTCGTTTGTGAAGCCATCTGGTCCAGGACTTTTGTTGTTGGGGAGATTCTTAATAACGGTTTCAATTTCTTTGTCTGTGATTGGTGCATTTAGATTTTGTAGTTCTTCTTGGTTCAGTTTTGGAAGTGCATAGGTTTCTAGGAATTGTTCCATTTCTTCCAGATTCTCTAGCTTGGTGGCATATAGTTCTTTATAGAAGTTTCGCAGAATTCTCTGGATTTCTGTGGTGTCAGTTGTGATATCTCCTGTATCGTTGACAATTCTATTAATTTGAGTCTTCTCTCTTTTTTGTTTGGTGAGTCTGGCTAGGGGTTTGTCAATTTTGTTTAATCTTTCAAAGAACCAACATTTGGCTTCATTGATCTTTTGTATGGTTCTTTTATTTTCGATGTTGTTTATTTCTGCTCTAACTTTAGTGATTTCTGTCCTTCTGGTTGCTTTAGGGTTCCTTTGTTCCTCTTCCTCTAAGTCCTTGAGGTGTGTAGTAAGTTCGTTCATTTGGGCTTCTTCTTGGTGTTTAATATGTGATTGTATAGCTATAAGTTTCCCTCTCAGTACTGCTTTAGCTGTGTCCCAAATATTTTGATAGGTTGTGTCTTCATTTTCATTAGTTTCCAGGAACATTTGAATTTCCTGTTTGAGTGAGTGTCTGACCCAGTGGTTCTTAAGGAGCATGTTGTTTAGTTTCCAAATTCTATGTCTTTTAATAATTTTCTGTTTGTTGTTAAAAGTTAGTTTTACTCCACTGTGGTCTGAGAAGATACTTGGGATGATTTCAATGCTCTTGAATTTATTGATGCTGTCTTTGTGACCTAACATGTGGTCTATCCTTGAGTATGTGTTGTGTGGATTTGAAAAGAAGGTGTATTCCAGTTTTTTGGGGTGGAGGAGTCTGAAAATGTCCAAGAGGTCTAGTCTGTCAATCTCTTCATTCAATTCTCTTATATCTTTATTGGTTCTCTTCTTTGTTGATCTGTCTAAGTGTGAGAGTGGGGTATTGAAGTCTCCCACTATTATTGTATTACTATTGATGTATTTTTGAAATTCTTTCAATAGGTGTTTAATGTATTTAGATGGTCCCTCGTTGGGTGCATAGATGTTAATAATTGTTAAGTCTTCTTGGCTGATTGATCCTCTTATCATTATGTAATGTCCTTGCCTATCTTTTATTACTTTATTTAATTTAAAATCTATCGTGTCTGAGATGAGAATGGCTGTTCCTGCCCTTTTTTGTGGACCATTAGCCTGTATGATAGTTTTCCATCCTTTCACTTTAAGTCTGTGTTTATCTTGTTGTGACAGATGGGATTCTTGCAAGCAGCATATGGTTGGGTTATGTTTTCTGATCCATCCCCCCACCCTGTGCCTTTTGATGGGTGAATTTAAGCCATTGACATTTATTGATATTATGGATTTAATGTATTGTAGTGCCATTGTTCTAAAAAACAATTTGTTTGCTCTGATATATTACAAGTATTATAGTGATGTTCTTGTTTATAAGAGGTCTTTTAATACCTCTTTCAGGGCCGGCTTGGTGATAGTTGCCTCCTTTAACTGTTGTTTGTCTAAGAAGGTTTTGATCCCTCCATCTAGCTTGAATGAAAGTCTAGCAGGATATATAATCCTTGGTTGAAACCCTTTTTCATTCAGGGCTCGATAGATATCTTGCCACTCCCTTCTGGCTTTTAGAGTTTGAGTTGAAAAATCTGCAGAAAGTCTTATGGGTTTTCCCCTGTATGTGACTTTTTGTTTCTCTCTTGCAGCCTTTAGGATCCTTTCTTTATCCTTACTTCTTCTCATTGTGACTATGATGTGTCTTGGTGTTTTCAGGTCTGGGTTGATTCTGTTTGGTACTCTCTGGGCCTCTTGCACCTTGATATCCTTTCTGTTATTCAGGTCTGGGAAATTTTCTTGTATTATTTCCTCTAGGATGTTTGCTTCCCCTTCCTCTCTTTCTTCCTCTGGCAGGCCAATTATACGAATGTTACTTCTTTTGAGATCATCCCATATGTCTCTGTTGTTGTTTTCAGTGTCTC